>NC_052501.1:50598125-50903715 GCF_016617805.1 Bactrocera tryoni
AATTTATAAAACAGCAACAGTCTCACAGGCATACCGAAACAGAAATCAAAAATTAATAAAAATTGATCCACCCTAATGTACATACATACACATATAAGTAGTTGAATGTGTGTATGTACCACGGCTCCGCATCATCACAGTCGCTACCTTCAATACATAATTGGATTAATGCGATAATTCGCCTGAATGCAGATAAGGCGAGTTCCACCATATTCGGAGCAACTATACAACCCACAAGCCGCTGGTGACTGACTATGAAAAACCCATAAGTAGTAAAAAAACCGTGCCAAGGAAGAAGATTATAAAAAACGTTGGCTGAGTGTCGCGCTGAATGGCTTAATTTTAATTAAAAATATGTAAAATGACGGCATTTAAACTAAATTATTTCTTTGCAAAAGTTGAGCTCACATAATGTAGAGGCTGTAAAATAAGTTGACGGATAATAGGTGCTGCAAATAATCACGAGATAAAAGGGGAAAAAGAAAGTGTGGAAGAGAAGAAGCTAAAAAATGACAGAGAAAATTGCCTGTAACTCAGTTAAGAGCAGATTAATTGAAATGAGCAGATTGTTTGGAAAAACGACCAAAATGGAACAGTTGCAAACATATAAAAATACCACACCAATTACATCAGGCTGAAAAGCAAATTGTCTGTCATAAAGTAACTACTGCACTAAATAAAATAAAAATGAATTTATAATTTTTTTCACAAAGCCAAAAACTTAATTTTGACCGAATAGTTTGTATGGCAGCAATATGTTATAGTAGTCCGATCCCACAAGTTTGTTGGGGGACTACTAATGTGGGCTAAAAATAGTAACAGTTTTAATATAAATAAGAAGTCACTTTAAATTTCGTGTGCGGAATAAAATTTCTCGCACCAAAACATTCAGAATGTTGTGGAAGGCCTTCGGTGATAATTTTTTGTCGCGAACCATGTCCAGGACGGACATAACCATCAACTCATGATCAAAACGTCGATAAAATAAAGAAACTGGTGCTTGATAGTTGGAGTTTCAGAACGGTCAGTGAAAACCATTTTGAAAGATCATTTGGTCCATTTGCTTGAAAGTTCTTCGTGTGAGAAGAACGTTTTTGGGATTCGGCTCATCATGAAACACCCATATAGTCGACTTCTGTTTACTTTCGGACTCATACGTATACTTGTATATCCACAATTCATCATCCAGCATGTTGTTATATACGTGTTTTGAAGCATCGTTATCACACTCTTTTAAACATTTCTCTCGACCAATCGACACGTGTATTTTTTGAGCGGTTAACAAATAGTGTGGGATCCGACATGAAAAAGAATTTTCAACCATCAAATGCTTATGCAATATTGAATGTATGCCGGTCCCACTAATACCTGTAGTTGCCTATATTTCACGATTGGTCATTTAACGATCTTGCAATATCAGTTTGCGCACTGCATCAACAGTTTTCGGAACAAGAATTTATTTTGAACAACTTTCACGAAATTCGTCCTGTCCTCGATTAAATTCACCACACCATCGAAAAGCACTGGCCCTTAGTAGAGCTTCATCGCCAAAAGCTGAATTAAGTTCATCGATGCACTGTTGCTGCATCAAAAGTTGTGAAAAATAATTGCGATTTAATTTCATTTTTTGGAAATGATAAACTTTACGACAGACTATAAGTCGCCAGATTGCAACACTGAGATTGCCAATCGTGAAATAAAAGAGGCAATCTATGTAACAAATACACCACACATGAGGACATCACACCTATTTTTAACTACCCAACAAAGAACAAAAAACAACAACAGCCGCACCTGATTCGATTTCTCAGCCATCGTACATCGCTTCGCACGGGTCAATTTACATGATCAGACGTACAACCCAATTGTTCGACGAATATCGATTGGTACTTAATTTTGCTCCCCATCGAACCTTTATAATTATTTGTATATATTTAGCGAAAAAATGGCAAAAAAGTATAAATATAATAAAAATATAAGTTGAAGTTTGTTTAGAAATACGAAAAGACTTTTTCACCTACCCAATATTTGTCTCATTATCTTTTTTTCTACAAATATTTTGCTCATTTCCTTTCTGTATCCGATATTATTACCAGTAATTTTCACAAATATTGAAGATAGAAAGTAACTAAATATTTGTATCGGGTGATTTTTTTGAGGTTAGGATTTTCATGCATTAGTATTTGACAGATCACGTGGGATTTCAGACATGGTGTCAAAGAGAAAGATGCTCAGTATGCTTTGACATTTCATCATGAATAGACTTACTAACGAGCAACGCTTGCAAATCATTGAATTTTATTACCAAAATCAGTGTTCGGTTCGAAATGTGTTTCGCGCTTTACGTCCGATTTATGGTCTACATAATCGACCAAGTGAGCAAACAATTAATGCGATTGTGACCAAGTTTCGCACTCAGTTTACTTTATTGGACATTAAACCAACCACACGAATGCGTACAGTGCGTACAGAAGAGAATATTGCGTCTGTTTCTGAGAGTGTGGCTGAAGACCGTGAAATGTCGATTCGTCGCCGTTCGCAGCAATTGGGTTTGTGTTATTCGACCACATGGAAGATTTTACGCAAAGATCTTGGTGTAAACCCGTATAAAATACAGCTCGTGCAAGAACTGAAGCCGAACGATCTGCCACAACGTCGAATTTTCAGTGAATGGGCCCTAGAAAAGTTGGCAGAAAATCCGCTTTTTTATCGACAAATTTTGTTCAGCGATGAGGCTCATTTCTGGTTGAATGGCTACGTAAATAAGCAAAATTGCCGCATTTGGGGTGAAGAGCAACCAGAAGCCGTTCAAGAACTGCCCATGCATCCCGAAAATGCACTGTTTGGTGTGGTTTGTACGCTGGTGGAATCATTGGACCGTATTTTTTCAAAGATGCTGTTGACGCAACGTTACGGTGAATGGCGATCGCTATCGTTCGATGCTAACAAACTTTTTGTTGCCAAAAATGGAAGAACTGAACTTGCTGACATGTGGTTTCAACAAGATGGCGCTACATGCCACACAGCTCGCGATTCTATGGCCATTTTGAGGGAAAACTTCTGGAGAACAATTCATCTCAAGAAATGGACCCGTAAGTTGGCCACCAAGATCATGCGATTTAACGCCTTTAGACTATTTTTTGTGGGGCTACGTCAAGTCTAAAGTCTACAGAAATAAGCCAGCAACTATTCCAGCTTTGGAAGACAACATTTCCGAAGAAATTCGGGCTATTCCGGCCGAAATGCTCGAAAAAGTTGCCCAAAATTGGACTTTCCGAATGGACCACCTAAGACGCAGCCGCGGTCAACATTTAAATGAAATTATCTTCAAAAAGTAAATGTCATGAACCAATCTAACGTTTCAAATAAAGAACTGATGAGATTTTGCAAATTTTATGCGTTTTTTTTTTTAAAAAGTTATCAAGCTCTTAAAAAATCACCCGATACCAACACACATAAAGCCACAAGCAATTACTCCAACACTCACATACAAGCCACCAAATGAGGAAGAAAACAAAGCGCATAATTTTGAGAATAAAGCATACATGGGCGTTTTGACTCACATGAGCAGTTACTCTCAGCACACGTATTCTTACGCTCTTATTTCAGTCGCTATTGAGAGCGAAAAAACCAGTTTTGCACTGTGGGATAATAAATTGATTTTCCTGCCAGTTGAGCTGCAGACAGCAACGAGGTAACATATGTAGTCAGTATGTTGATGTTTTTTTATGCCCTAGTATATTTTTGCCCCATTTGAAATGTATAACATAAATAAAATGTTATAATTCCAATACGTTTGGTGGGGTAAATTGAGAGTTGACTACTTTTACTAGCAAACTAGTTAGCGGAAATTTTAAGATAAAGTTGAAATTGTGAAGTTCTCGAGAAATCATGCTTAAAAATAAGGCTTGCCTCGGCGTCCAAAAACACCTTCTTTGCTTTGAAATATATGCACTTACATAAAGCTTTTCGTCAAAATGGGGTTGTTTCTGGGCGCCCCAAAAAATTATTTTTTTTTTTTTATTTTAATTTTTTTGAATGCCTACATTAATTCTATACTTTTGTGGCAGTTTCTTATTAAAATTGCATTCGATAAATTTCTAGTAGTTAACCTGCTTCTTTGCTTGGAACAGATGAATTTGATATTAGAAAAAATGTGTTCACAAAAGAATGGTGAGGGGAAAATGATAAGATCTTGAGGGAAATTTCTTTAAGCTGCGGATAAAATGAGCTTTCTAAGTTCCTCCAGAAATCGGTAATATCCTTTTTATCATTGAATGACATTTCATTTCTAAGAATTATTAATTCTGACTGGATTTTTAATTCATATTGGTTTACATCACATTTAAACGGGTTTACAAATATATCGATTAAGGGTTGAATTTTTCGGAAGTCCTCAAATCTGTCCTCAATGTTAAAAAACAGAGTCTCTAATAACGGAGTATGTGCACGTTTTACACTTAAGACATCAGTACTGTTTATGAGGGAGTAGGCTTGTGGAAAACTTGAATAATCTCCGTCTTTGATCTCAGAAAGCAATAAAAATAAAATAGTTTGAAAATGAGTGACTTCTTTGAATAAAATGGGCAAGGTTTTTTCTTTTCCTTGTAATTTCAAATTAAGTTCATTCAAACGGTTACACAACTCAGAAAGAAAAGCCAAATTAAAAATAAATTGGCTATCTTCTAATGCCTGTATTAATTCATTTGCCCCAGCTAAACTCTCCAATTTTAAAAACTTTAGCACTTCATTCCTTAAGGCAACAAATCTCTTCAGGCAATCACCCCGGCTTAACCACCGTACATCGGTGAACATCTTTAGGTCACTGTATTCACTATTTAAAGTTTTTAATAATTCCTTAAATTTCCGGTGCGTAAGTGAATGATGACCTCCTCTTATTTTGTTAATCATTTTCTCTGCAGTTTTCATATATGGAAGCGCGCTCAGGAATTTGGAGGCAAGAGACAGCTGGTGTACTATGCAATGAAAAGAATAAACCTTAATATTATGATTTTCCAACTACCCAACGAAGCCTTCCAGTTTACCAATCATTACGTTGGCCCCATCCGTACAAACCCCAGCAAATTTCCTTAAGTCCACTTCAGAAAGTAATTTTTGATGAATGGTTTCGAAAACTAACTTACCTGTTACATTTCCGTGGAAGCTTTCTAACGAGAGCATTGATTCAAAAACTTCAAAGTTTGAATCTACGCATCGAACACAAATGACCATTTCACATATGTCATTTATATCAGTGCTTTCATCCAAGCATATGGAGAAAAATTGGCAGTCATCAATTCTTTTTTTAATAGCTTTTTCAACAAACGTCCCTTTTCCGTCCACATTTAGTGTTATAGTTCTACATGATAGAAGAACTTTTTCAAAAAATGCTGCTAATGGGCTGCTGAGTATTTGTAAAACTTTTACAACCACTTCTTTCATAAAAGTACCGTCTGAAAAAGGTCTTCCATGCATAGCAATGCGTGAACTAATTATGCTCGAGATATCGTTTTTTAGTGTGGTTTCCGTACCTGTATAATTTTTTTGACCATCGTTTTCAATTTGGAAAATCCAATCCTTATACTTCTGCAAAAGGGTATTTTTTTTCAAAAAACATATTATCTCTCTCAATACCCTCATATTTCTCAAAGTATTTATGGAAGGTATTATAGTGCCTCCTAAAATTATATGCCCGGGTCCCCTTTACACACATATTACACAATAGACATTGCATATTACCAAAGGCATCGGAAATCATAAAGAAATATTTGTCATTCATTTTGAACAAACACATATACATAGGTACGCGCATAAATAGTATCATAAAACAATCAAGCGGCGCACGATGTTGCTTTGCTGTTGTTTGTTAATCAACTGACTGCAAATGTTCTTTGTCCCATGGTAACCACTTTACGCTCGCGGTTACCAATACATCCATACATTTCATTTGCCCATCTCTGGAATACAGACATAATAGAAACATCGCAGCCATGCAAAGCTTAATGTTGGAATATCCAGTATACAAAGAGAGCACTCTTCACTACTGATGTTTAGTCCACTAACATGCAGCACACTCGGCGCACATACCCACTACAGTGGGTCGATTTACAGAGAGTAAAAAACGGTAAAATCGCGTGTGTGGAAAACGATATACGGATCATTCTGAACAACTTTGTCTAAGAAACTATGGGTCTAAAACCGGTTAAAGTAGGCGATTTCTAAGGTGAAGTTTTTTAGGGGTATTAAAATTTTGTTCATCAGTTTTTGAGATATCCGAATGAAATTCATTACGTAAGTCTATTTTGATTTTCTATTGATCCTTTGTCGGAATTTGTCAGATCGAACAACTATATCACATATCTCCCATATAAGGGATTATTCAGATTTTAAAGCTTCACCTTAAAATTTCCTGGCTCCAAACCGATTTCAGGCCCATAGTCTCTTAGGCAAAATTGTTCAGAATGATTACTAATTAAATATTAATCAAATGGCCTCATTATGCGGGCATACTCAAATATAACTGTAAATATATATGTGTGTGTATCTTATATTTACCGACAAACAAGCGCATTTATAGGGTAGCACGGTAGGAAAACTTTGCATGATATATCGGGTGATTTTTTAAGAGCTTGATAACTTTTTTTAAAAAAAAAACGCATAAAATTTGCAAAATCTCATCGGTTCTTTATTTGAAACGTTAGATTGGTTCATGACATTTACTTTTTGAAGATAATTTCATTTAAATGTTGACCGCGGCTGCGTCTTAGGTGGTCCATTCGGAAAGTCCAATTTTGGAAGAGCAACTTTTCCGAGCATTTCGGCCAGGAATAGCTTGAATTTCTTCGGAAATGTTGTCTTCCAAAGCTGGAATAGTTGCTGGCTTATTTCTGTAGACTTTAGACTTGGCGTAGCCCCACAAAAAATAGTCTAAAGGCGTTAAATCGCATGATCTTGGTAGCCAACTTACGGGTCCATTTCTTGAGATGAATTGTTCCTCCGAAGTTTTCCCTCAAAATGGCCATAGAATCGCGAGCTGTGTGGCATGTAGCGCCATCTTGTTGAAACCACATGTCAACCAAGATGCTAACAAACTTCCATTTTTGCCAAAAATGGAAGAACTGAACTTGGTTGACATGTGGTTTCAACAAGATGGCGCTACATGCCACACAGCTCGCGATTCTATGGCCATTTTGAGGGAAAACTTCGGAGAACAATTCATCTCAAGAAATGGACCCGTAAGTTGGCCACCAAGATCATGCGATTTAACGCCTTTAGACTATTTTTTGTGGGGCTACGTCAAGTCTAAAGTCTACAGAAATAAGCCAGCAACTATTCCAGCTTTGGAAGACAACATTTCCGAAGAAATTCGGGCTATTCCGGCCGAAATGCTCGAAAAAGTTGCCCAAAATTGGACTTTCCGAATGGACCACCTAAGACGCAGCCGCGGTCAACATTTAAATGAAATTATCTTCAAAAAGTAAATGTCATGAACCAATCTAACGTTTCAAATAAAGAACCGATGAGATTTTGCAAATTTTATGCGTTTTTTTTAAAAAAAAGTTATCAAGCTCTTAAAAAATCACCCGATATTTATACGCATATGTATATACTAATATTTGTTTGCATGCATGTGTGCATGTTTGTATTTGCCGTTGCAGTCAATGCAGTGCTGGTAAAGTGCAAATTCAGTTTATGAGTCCAAGTTAGTGGACTTAGTTACTGGACCGCGCTGTCCAGACCCTGCACATAAGGGGGTATTCTTGTCTAGGATTTTGAAAAAATCTTTTTTTTTTGCATATCTTGAAAGTTTAGATTTTCAAAAATTTGACTTTGGAAGGATTTTTTGAAATTCGACTTATTTTCGGAGATACAGCCGATTTTGTGACGTGGCGTCTGTGTTCACTAGAATTGTCTCCTAAATTTTAAACGCGTTTTTCTCAAAACTGACTTTTTCGAAACGATACCCACGATTTCTCAGGTTCTACTAGACCGATTTACTTGAAATTTTTACAGAGTCTTCTTTATAGGCTTGTCTATGGTTGGAACTAGCCCCAGCCCCAAATTTTAATTTTTATTATTTTTAAAATATTCGAAATAGTCGGAAAAAGAGATCCAAAAAAACTGTTTTTTTCAGGAAGTCGCCATTTTGTGAAAAACAATTTTTCCCACTTTTCCGTAGTTCCGGCCAGTGCGACATTATTCTAGATTAATAATTTTTTTTCTTGGTTTCAGATAACTAGGAGGGTTGACATCATGGGTATAGTCACGTGGAAGTTTTTAGAGACCCCCCACTTCGTCAGCTCATAATTTTTGAAATTTTTTACTTTTTTTAGTTTTTAATTTTTTTCTGTACTCTTCTAAAATTAACAAATAATTATTAAAAAAAATGTATACTTAAAATATTAATTGCCTTTTCTTACAGCACTTTAAAAATTACCTAAAATTCATGCTTCTAGACCAGAATACCCCCATAATGGTCGGCGTATATATGTATGAAAGTTATACGTAAGATATACACTTATAAATTTGTACACTAAATGGCACCAGTATTTAATGTGTGGAGCTTTCGAGTTTGGTGTGAGTAATTTAAAAGTGTTGTTACAATTTTTAATTAAATTAAATTCTGTAATAATAGGAATATACTTTGTAATTATCATGTGTTTTTGGTTATAACAGTTGGCTTTAAATGTAATGGTAATAGTAATTATAATCGTAATGGTACTTACATAAGCAAATCTTGAGATAGTTGTAATTAAAATAACAATTTGACTTACTAATATATACAAATAAATAAATTATAGTTAATACGATGATTGTATATTTGTTATGACAAAAAAGCACCCGGAAATTGTAATTAAATTCCCCGGGTAAATGATATTTCAAAAACATCTGTTTTGCTAAGTTGGTAGGACTGCCCTCAATTGCTATGCCAAATATGAGCGCTATCTGTCAAACAAGTTTGGTTATAGCAGATGCTTAATTCGGTAGACCTTTGTAGCGCGTCGCGATTTTTACAATGAATAAAAATATCGAACAAAGAACTTGTCTTAAATTTTGTATTGCTCACCAAATTTCGTATGCGGAATCGTTGCGAATGTTGGAAATTGGTACAAAGCCTTAACAGACTGTCGAGACATCGTTGAAGACATGCCTGGTTCTGAAATTCCTTCGACCTCTTTAACTGATGAAAATATTAAACAAATGAAGGATATGGTTCTTCAAAATCGTTACGTAAGTGTTGATGTGAAGTGAGATGGCAATGATTTTGATTGATATTTAGGCTGAACCCACACCGGATTAGTCAAAAACGCCTTTGACTAATAAAATACAAAAACATCTTGTGCTCTAACCTACACCAAGCGAAGCACAATGTGACATTTGCATTTTGCATAGTGCATTGAAATAAAACGAAAAAATAACAAAGCAAATCAGTTCTTGCAAAGATGTCGTCGGTTTTGTAATTATATATTAGGCTCCTTGCCTCGATCAAAAACACTAATTTCTCCGCGTCAATGTTCATTTCCCTGTCAGTGTTCAAAGTGTACGGACGTGTTTTTTGAATTCGCTCAGTGATTCGTAAGCAAACAATAATAATAAATAAAAACAAACAAACAAATAAAAAACAGTGCACACAAACTTCTAATAATAAACATTAACAAATAGTGCACAAAACAAATATATAAAAAAGCGTACCACCACCGTCGTGAATGCCAAACCCCCTCCAATCTATTTGCGTGAGCGTAGCTCAAATGCGCTTGTTTCAAAAATGAGCAATATAATAGGCACAAACAATTTCCATATTGTGCCCTTGAAAAAAGGTAACATAGATGAAACAAAAATTCAAACATACACTGAAAAAAGTTTCATGGAAATTGTAAAATTCCTATCAAATGATAACAAGAATTACTACTCTTACCAACTGAAGAGATCAAAAGGCCTAGTTGTTGTCATAAAAGGTATAGAGTCTTCGGTAGACTCTAACGACGTTAGAGAAGCACTAGAAGAAGGTGGTTTTAGCATTAAATCAGTAGTAAATATTTTTAACAGGAACAAAGTCCCACAACCAATGTTCAAAATAGAATTGATGCCAGATTCTAACAAATTAAAGAAAAATGAAATACACCCGATTTACAATTTAAAATATCTTCTCCATCGCAGAATCACCGTTGAGGAACCACACAAGAGAAATGGTCCAGTACAATGTACAAACTGCCAAGAAGTGTCTGTGTAGTATGTGGTGATCTACATCCAACTTCAAAATGTACTCTTAAAAAAGAGGATTTAAATAAAAAATGCAGCAATTGTGGAGGAAACCACATTGCCAACTACAGGGGTTGCCCTGTATACAAAGATTTAAAATCGAAGTTGTCACAGGGCATCCAAGCACGTCGTAACCAAATGATGAATATTCCATCTATTGAAAATATTGAAATCCCCGTCCACATTTCAAAACCAGTTAATCCTAAAGACAATGCAACACAAGGAAGCTATGCAAACGTGGTGAAAGGCAATACTGCACAAATGCAATTGCCCCAAAACCAACCAAATGGAAGCGTTGAAACTATGATTTTCAACCTTACCCAATGTATGACACAATTTATGACTTCAATGCAAAATATGATTCAAGAGATAATCAAATCACAAAACCAAATGTTGCAAACTTTTTAAAGTAAAAAATGAGTGTATTGAACATTTGTTTATGGAATGCTAACGGTGTTAACCAACATAAATTGGAACTTATTAGATTTCTGGATGAAAATAGTATCGATGTAATGCTATCAGAAACTCATCTTATGAACAAAAACAATTTCTTTTTACCGGGAGTTAGACTCTATGTTACAAACCACCCAGATGGAAAGGCACATGGAGGAACAGCAGTGTTGGTTAGAAAACGGTTAAATCACCACACATCAGAATCTTATGCCACAGCGCAATTACAAGCTACAACAATAACTATAAAAAATCGCTGCGGGGACTTAAATCTGACAGCCATATACTGTCCACCTCGGTTTAAAATTACTGACATCCAATTCAAAGACTTTTTTGGAACACTAGGCCATAGATTTATAGCAGGTGGAGATTACAATGCAAAGCACATGTATTGGGCCTCACGGCTAATTAATCCGAAAGGACGACAGCTGTATTGTTATAAAGAATACTATTTTCAAAGAATACGAATATTTATTAATTGAGTTTTCCAAAGAATTCTTTGTCCAAGTGCATTTTCGCTAACGAAAATGCAACAGTTAATAAAATGTACCACTAATTCCACTAACAAAAAAGCAGCAATCAACAACTCCGAAGAATTTTAATAATTTGTATTTATTGTTCATTCAAGGGCATTTCCGCTAACGAAAATGCAACAGTTAACAAAATGTATAATAACTTTATTAACTGTATTACTTTGCAAAATGCACAAGACACATTTCCTAAGAATTTTTACGCAAGCATTTATTTTTAAGTTATTGCAAGAAAGCAAAATATGTATTAGTATTTAAGAACGCACAAAATAAAAAGGAAGGCTGATTATCGATTAAACCTTCAACTCAGTTGTTTAATTTGTCGTTGTTCATCACTTCGGTGAAAAAAGTCTGTATCACACTATTATAAATAGGCACAATAACCTTGACGTAATATCTCCGTTAATCCAAAAGTGGGATTAACTTCTTATAAAACGAATTGGCTAAAATATAAAAAATGCGTGAGTAGCCACATTAATGTTGAGTACAAAATAAATACAGGAAGAGATATTGACGAAAGCATAGAAGAACTCAATGATATAATAACTAAAGCAGCTGTCTTAGCAACACCAAACAAAAACTATAAGCCGCTTGGTGCCAGAAAAATTTCTAACAGAGAAATAGAAAAGCTTGTAAACGAAAAAAGGCGTGCACTCAGCTTCAATTGAAATCAGCTGTACGTAAATTAAAAAAAGCGCTTAAACGTGAGGAAGAATCCAATACCGAAATGTATATAAAGAAGCTGTGTCCAAATTAAAGCAAGCAAAATTCTCTTTGGAAAGCCCAAAAGTTCCTGAAGCCACCAACTAACTCCAACATGCCTATACGAGACATGGGCGGAAATTGGGCTCGTAGTGACGAGGAAAAGGCTAATTGTTTTGCAAATCACCTAGAAAAGGTATTTCAACCAAATTGCCCAAAGAACAACTTCGAGTTGTCCAGCTTACCCAACCCAGGTAACGAGTCACTCGAGTCTTTTAAGACTTCACCTACTAAAATTATTAGAATAATAAAAGAACTTAAACCAAAAAGTCACCAGGACACGATAATATTACCCCAAAAATGCTAATTGAGTTTCCAAGTATTGCTGTAGAAGTGCTCTCTTTGCTCTTCAGTGCAATTCTTAATCTTGGATACCATCCTAATTCATGGAAAAAGTCGCAGATTATCTTGATAGACAAACCTGGGAAAGACTTAACACAGCCGTCTTCATACAGAACAATCAGTCTTCTACCCTGCCTTTCTAAAATATTTGAAAAAGTGTTACTATCAAAGATGCCTCCTTTCCTCCACGAAAATATTATAATACCAACGGACCAATTCGGGTTTCGTGAAAAACATAGCACGATAGAGCAAGTAAATAGAATTACTAACGAAATAAGAAAAACATTTGAGCACAGAGAGTACTGTTCAGCTTTATTTCTAGACGTGGCTCAGGCATTTGATAAGGTGTGGCATGAAGGCCTTTTGTATAAGATTAAAAACATTCTACCTTTAGAATTGTATAAAACTTTGGAGTCTTATTCAAAAAATAGACAATTTAAGGTAAAAGTGGGAGATTTCATATCTGACGAACGACAGATAAGGGCTGGTGTACCCCAGGGCAGTGTTTTAGGCCCAACTCTATTCATCATATATACTGCAGATCTTCCTACGGCTAATAATATATTCACCTCAACTTTTGCGGATGACACAGCTTTAGCGAGCCGTAATAAATGCCACATAATAGCATCAAGAATATTAGCCAAGCACTTAAGGTCTGTCGAAGAATGGCTAGCCAACTGGCGTATAAATGTGAATGAACAAAAATGCAAGCATGTTACGTTTTCACTAAGACCTAAAATGTGTCCGGCAGTACAAATGAACAATATTTTAGTACCCCAAGCCAACGAAGTAACTTATCTTGGTATTCATCTAGATAGAAGACTTACATGGAGAAAACACATATCTAGTAAAATAACTTGCTTGAAGATAAGAGCTGCAAATTTGAATTGGCTTTTAAATAAAAACTCCAAACTTAGCCTAGACAACAAAGTGCTTTTATATAATGCGGTCATAAAGCCGATTTGGATGTATGGCATTCAACTGTGGGGTACGACCTGTGCAACTAATATTGATATAATACAAAGGTTCCAATCAAAAATGCTTAGAACAATCACGTGTTCACCATGGTACATGCGTAATGAAAATATCCATAAAGACCTAGGTATTTCTATGGTAAAGAAAGAAGTAGAAGACAGCAGAATTAAATATATTTCTAAACTCCGAGATCACCCAAACCCTTTGGGTAATGCTTTGGTACATTCCTGCGATCAAACACGCCTTAAAAGAAGAGATATGCCTGTGTACTAAGGAGCAACGTAGCACCAAAACAGCTCAAACACTTGCTTGAGCTTGTCTAGTTTTTAAATAGATTTAAGATTTTATAACTTATTGTTAGGCTTTTAAAATAAATAGCAGATTCAATGAATATTAAGATATTGCAAAAAAAAGAAATGTTCATTTTAACAAATTGTATTCAGAATAAAAGAACAAAGAAAATGCGTATTTTGACTATGAAAAACAACGGTTCAGTTATAAGCAACGAAAGGTGTTTTTCTGTCGTGTCTTGTCTGTTCCATTCGGTGTGGGTTGCGCCGTAGCTCAGCACGTATGTATCAACAACAAAGACGGTTTTGTCGCATTTGTGTGGGTTCAGCCTTAGGGTTTTTTTCAAAAAGGGTACGATTGTTCCCGACTTAACGCCAAAAACGTAATGCATACCATCGATCAATCACCGTATTCAACAGATTTGTCTCCGTGTGATTTTTCTTGTTTCGATCGATGTGATAAAACAAAGGTCGCTAAGGAACTGAAGGCCTTCCCGAATAGTGCTTATGAAAACTGTTTCGAAGGCTGAAAAATCGTTGGCATAAGTGTATTACATCTGGTGGGGATAACTTTGAGGGCGACAAAATAAATATTGATGAATAATTAAATATTTTGCGTTTTATTTACAATTTCCGGTTACATTTTTCACAATGTAAGTACATAGATTTCAAAAAGCAAAAGCAATCGAAATTGTTACATTTACGTCAAAATAATGTATTTTCAAGAATTTCAGTAAGAGGAGGGATATTGAGAATATAAAAAGTTTAAGGATATCATTACACCCTGAAGTATTTATGTAAAGGTAATTGTATGGTAATTATTTTAATGTTTTTGACGTAGTAAAGGAAATATTAACTGGTTTCTGGTATTATTAGCCAATACCAATTAAAATAATATTTAGTTTAAGACCATAGTTATGATAATATTGATGTTATAGAAATAAAAATAACTCGAGAGTAGTGAAATGTATTTATTAAGATAATGGTAATAATTTGCAAATGTGCCAACAATTGTCCCCAAATCCTAATAAGCACATAATTAAAAATCAAAAGTAAAAATTGTTTTAGAATTAAAGAATTAACGTTTTTTCTCGTTTGCGTACTTCGTGTTCTATTATTTTGACAGAGCCACCATCATCACTACTCAAGAGAGACACTCAGACACTGGTTGTCAACTTATTTTTATTAATAAAGTACAAAATACAATTTTTTATTTTAAACTTTTACTTCCGAACAGCTTGAATTAATAACTTAAAATCTTTAAAAATTAAAAACTAAAAATGTATGTTTTAACTCTAACATCAATATCAAAAAATTAAATTTTAACTTTTAATCGAAGATGTTGAGAAAAATTAATTCCGGAGTTAGGAATGAATTAAAATCTATTTTGCTATCAAATATATTTCAATTAGATAATTCACCACCCTTATGATAAGGATATTTAGCTTTTTTTGCTAATTCTGCGAAAAGTCAACTGACCGTGACTTTCATGCGAACCGACACCGCCCAAAACTACATGTCAAACAAAGAAAAATCCCGGGAACGTCGGTCTCAGATTGAGCGGCTTACTAGGCAGTGTCTGTCTCCAGGTCAGGAGCGGCTGAACCAACCAACAACAAAAGGAAATTGGAATAACTCTTACAAAACGGATACCAAATTCTAAGTCCAGTAAGACTCTGTTGAAAATCTACTGGAAACGGTTCTAAAAATTTATACATTGGAGCTGACAGACGTAGCATTCGGCGACTTTATGCAGTATGCAGAGTGAAATCTTGCCGAAATGGCTTGCCGGCTAATGTTACGACTGCCTTCCGTCCCCACTAAAACCCCGGCAAGGCTTCTAGGTACGTTCGATGCTTGTCGTCATTGAGTTGGCACTGCAATTTCGGGTGAGCCTTGCTCCCGATTAACGCTGATCTGGAACTGAATGTAGGTACCCATAAGGACCTACGTTAACCCTTGCGTGACCTCCCTGCATTGCAAAGATAACCACGGGATCATCACAGCGATTGCACATAGCGAGCAGAGATAGCGGCCTCGAGGGGAGACAAATTAAATGAACACCACAAACAATATCAACAGTATCACTGAAGCCGAATTTGAAAATGTAATAGAACACATGGCCTTTAGACGAAGCTCAAATACAATGCGAACACCGCTACTACATACCAATCACGAAAGCAGCACATCAGCGGGTGCTGAACAAGACAAACAGCAAAATGTAACTCCTATGGCAAGGAAACCAACTACTGGAGGAAATATGCCAACCTTCTATCAACTCTGCGAACAGATTGACAATCTGGTTACTATGTTTGAGGATGGAAAGAGACGGTCTACTATACTATAAGACGGATAACCTGTATATATGAGCTAGCTACCTCTGAGCGTGCTACCAATCCAAACCCCTGTGAAAGGAAGGAAAACAGGTCCCAAACTTCGCCGTGGCTTGTGATTGCGATGCAAGCGCAGAGGAAGCTTGAAAACGAGAAGGAAACGTCAAAAAGTAAGTGACGAAATGACTGTGGTAAAACGCAACAAACGCAAATACCTGACAGTGTAGCCCCTCCCCCGGAAGATCAGGCACCTGAATGGTAACTGGTGAAAAACGAGCGTAATAAACCGGAATTGAAAAGTACAAAACCAAAGACCCCAAAACGGAAAATGAAGCGCACAGAAGCCCTGGTGATTTCCAAGACCAGTGAGATGCCTTATGCAGAAATGCTGAAGAAAATGAAATCAGACCCCATACTTCAAGACCTCGGTGACAACTTGAGCAAAGCAAGAAGAACAGAGACAGGTGAACTCCTGCTAAAACTCGAGACAAAAACAAAGAAGCCCTCCTAAAAGCAATGGCAGAAGCTAAATTTCTAGGACAAGCAGTTACGTTTTCAATTAGAGACTTAGACGGGGCAATGATAGTCGAGGAAATATGTATGTCCATTAACGACAAGTTCCCTAACGAAGAGAATGTAGAACGTAGTCCTATCAAATCTATGCTATGGCTTAAGGATGAAACGCAAATTACCATCATTAGTGTCCCTTTGGCAATATCAAACAAACTCCTAGACGCAAATAAAATAAAAATAGGCTGGGTTAATTGTAGGGTCCGGGAAATTACAAGACGCGTCCGATGCTTCAAATGCTTTGAGTTTTGCCATATATCATGCAACTGTAAAAGCAGCAGAGATCTCACCGGCTCTTGCTATAGATGGGGAGAAAAGGGTCTCCTAAGCCCAGAAGGGGCGAATAAACACCCGACTGGTAGCTTTAATTGCCCAGCTTTTAAAAAGGCCGTTAGAAAACCCCAATGATGAGGTGTCTCCAGTTAAATCTAAACCACTGTTCGGCAGCCCAGGCACTAACAAAAACTGTCTGGGACCTTAACACAGACGTACTATTACTTAGTGAACCGTATAAGACCCCAAAAGCTGACAATAACTGGATCGAAGACAAGGACTCTAAATCTGCGATATGGACCTTCAACAATATTCCATTTGAAAATACGCAAACCATTAAAGAAAAAGGCTTCGTGCACGCAAAGATAAAGGGTCTACATTTTTACAGTTGCTACGCCGCTCCTAGCCTATCCCTTATGGAATTTCAGGATATGCTCTTTAGGCTCACATGGCGGGCAAGAGGAAAGACACCGCTAGTCATTGCCGGTGATTTTAATGCATCGGCGGTTGAGTGGGGGAGTATTATCATAAACGCGAGGAGCACAGCCCTACTATCATATCTTGCAAATCTTGATCTTGTACTCCTTAACAACGGATACAAGCCAACTTTTATCAAAGGAAGAGCTTCATTGTATATTGACCTCACGTTCGTAAGCTCGTCGACTGCAACTCGAACCTCATGAAGAGTTTCGAACGTGTATACACTTAGTGATCACCAAGCTATAATTTTTGATATCAATATACAGAATAAGCAAAACTCTGGTACTTTCTCACCCAAAAGCGTAATAAGACCCTGGAAAACAAAAGTCTGTGATACAGAAATGCTCGAATACGACATTAGCCAAGTAAAAGAGGATTTACTAGGGAACGCTCGGAACCAGATACAACAATTAACAAAATCACTAGTAACGGTAGCCGAGGCCACGATGCCACGAAGAAAAGACGGAGGAAACAAAGCCCCACTATACTGGTGGTCTGAAGAAATCGCTCAACTGAGAGCTGAATGTCTCAAGTTCCGACGCAGACAACAACGTGCTAGAGGAGGAGAAGATTTCGCGGAACTCCTAATAAACTTCCCGAAAAAAGGATAGAAATCCATAAGGCCATAGCCAAAAGCAAAAGAAACGCCTTTAACCAACTTATCTCAGAGGTAGATAACGACCCTTGGGGAAAAGCCTACCGAATCGTGATGAAGAAAATAGGTAGATCAAGAAGCCCACCTATATCTCCCGCAATCCTACGTAAGATAGTCAGTAGTTTATTCCCAAGATGCGAACCCATGCATATGTCAATTCTTCAACTAAACCCGGACGAAATCGCAGAAGTGTCCCGCGAAGAAATACAACATGCGGTGAAAAGAATTAAGATAGGCAAAGCACCCGGCCTGGACGGAATACCCAATTTCGTATCTAAGCGCATCATCCAGAGAAAGCCAAAATTGTTCCGAAACACATACACAAGCTGCTTGAAGGAAGGGATCTTCCCCAAATGTTGGAAGCGTCAACGCCTCGTTCTTTTCCCCAAAGGTGATAAATCTCGTCATATCGCCTTCAGCTCAGCGAATTGGACTCTAATCATTACAGCTCTGACAGAGTTAAAGGTTCCGGACTACCTTATCCGTATTGTGGCAAGCTACTTTGAAAACAGAGTATACGAAACAGAATAAAGACCTGAAACTTATAAAGTTACATGCGGTGTTCCGCAAGAGTCAGTTCTCGGACTGCACTCAGGAACGTGATGTACAATGGTGTTGTGAGAGTCGCGATGCCAGATGAGTTAAACATAGTAAGTTACGCGGACGATATTTCGGTCGTAGTAGTAGCGAAAACTCTGGGCGAGGAGAGAAACAAGTGCAGTGAAAGCATCAGCAATATTAAAAGATGGCTCGAGACCGCTGACTTACAACGAGCTGCTCACAAAATGGAGGTTGTTTTGATAAGTAGTCGAAAAAAGGTGGAAACAATTGAGATATATATAGATGGGCAAACAATAAAGTCAAGTCCACATCTAAAATATCTTGGAGTAATCCTGGATCATAGACTTTCATTTAAGTAGTACCTAATGGCCACGGCTGCTTCAGAAGCTATTTGTACAAATTCAGGCATGTGGAATCTCCTCTCTGCATGTGTCCGCTTCCAAAAGGAAAGGCAAATACTTTCCGATAAACTAGGAAAGCCCCTACCCATACGTTCCAGGGACGTAGTAAATTTTAAGCTAACTTACCACCTAGCATGGGATATTGCATGTGGGATAATAGCGTATATTATGCAAAGGCTGCGAGAAGACTAAATCGCTGTAATACCGAGAGGGCAGTCCCGAGAAGTTGCAAACTTATGACAAAATAAGAACTTATACATACATAAAAGAGCTGTTAGATTTTTAAACAATACCTGCCCTGCGAAGGAAAGCCTATAGGCAGTTCCGCAGGGAAACACAGGTCTGTGGGCAAGGGGGTGCTTTAGCACGTATGCGCTTTATGTTGGTACGGGCCAACAATATCTTTTGAGGATTTACACCCACCTTTGGCGTTTCCATCAAACAAAAAAAAAACTGTTTTGTAAGTAACGTTGGGACTTTTTACGCCATCGCCGCTCTATGATTTATAAGATGAGTACTCAGAGTTCTATAACTACAGGGGGCAGCAGTAGCAGAGCTTCATGGTAGGAGGTTTTGGAAAATAAACGCTACCGTGAAAAGTGAAAGTGCCGCCAACACATGTATCATGAGTAAAATGAAAATTAAGCGCCACAGTAAAGAGCTTGAAGGAATAAAAGCTGACCAAATGCTTAGAGTGGCCATGAAACGCTTTTAGTGTAGTTAATATATTTCACATACAACCCGGACAGCATTCGTAAATGAGTAGCGCTTGTTTGCTGATGTATGTTAATAAGACTTTATTTATTTGAAGCAAATTGATTAGTCCAATGGCTGTTAAATATTTAGCAAGTGCTATGAAAATAGCTCATACATAGTATGTTAATAAATTAGAAAACCATATAAACTGATAAAAACAACAAGTTAAAGGAAATTTATTGCAATATTTTAGTAGAAATTATAATTGCAAATATTGTCAAGAAAAATACATATATGTATTACATATTTTTAATTAGTATATTTTTTTAATATTAATGTTATACTAAATATTTGATAGTAAACATTTTATGGCAAACAAATTTAAAACAAATATTTTAAATCACCCAAATTATAGTAGTAGCAAAATTTAAGATTTTATTTGCCTAAACTTAGGTAATAGATCAAAATTAGAGTGAATTTTTATAGGAAATATATGTCAAAAGTATTATACATACAAACAAAACAATTATTTCTTAAATTTTATTATATCCAATTTTATAAGATATTATTCCTCGTTTAAAATTTATAGTCGGCCTTAAATTTGTATAAGTAGAAATTATCGATATTTATTTCTTTCCATATTTCTTCAAAAATAATGCCTGTGAAAACGCATTCGTCATAATAACCAACTATTTGATGCCTGAAATTAAAGTTCAGGATCTCGGCTATATTCGGTTTCAACAAAAGGCGTCATCTCCCACACATCGCTTCAATCAATAGATCAATGTTGATAGAACACTTCGGTGAGCGGATAATTTCAGTTTTTGGGCCGGTTAAATGGATCACATCTTCAGATATTTTCCTGTCGGGATATGTAAAGTAAAGTCTCTGCGGACAATCCCGCTTCGATTCGGAAACATCATTTCGCTAGTTGCCAGTCTAACAGCTCGAACGAGTCACTGAAAATTGGGCTCAACGGGTGGACCATCTGGAAAGATATAATTTTCAAAAAATAAATGCCGAAAAATGTTCTTTCGAATGCTAAAAAACATTCCTAATTAAATTTAAGGTTCCGGTGTTTTTTCTTTAAAAAAGTAGGTAACCTTGAAATGGATCACCGTATAACAGGACAATTGCAGCAAGTAAGGAAGGGTCATTTTCAAATGTGTAAGCGAATTATTCTCACATATGTAGTAGTCCGATATTTTCTGCAAAAAGTCACCCAGAGCCCAGCCCACGTTTTGTCGCCTCCGCTCTTGAAAAGTTATAATGCGATTTCAACATTTTTTTGCCGTAAGATGAAATAACTTGAGAAAACTATTTGTGCAAAGGTTTATGTGGATACATTGTTTAGTTCTTGATTTGTATACTGCGTATATAAAGCGAATGAAATAGATGGAATTTAAAAGTGTGTTATAACGGAAGTAAGCAAGGTTTTTGTCTGATGTCGCCCATTATTTGGGAATTTGGTTGAAATTGATCTGGATTTTTACCTAAATGTTGGCGGTGCCACGCCCTTCGCCCTTATTAGACACAGAATCTTATAAAACCATTCTGTACCTTCTTAGATAAGAAATTTATTGTCACTGAAGTATTTATTTATTGATTTATCGCGCTTTTAGTAGTTTTTAACAAAACCATTATATCAGAAGTAGGCCGATTTCATCCTTTTTCACATTATCGAACTGAAAGTTTCATAATTTATCTTAAATAATGCTTAGTTAAGACTTAAGAACGTAAATTCAAAAAAAAAAAATTATTTACTTATAACAGAGAATGTTAAATTTAGAAAGAGAATGTTAGTTAACATTTACGTACTGATAAGGGCGAGAGTTATAGCGTAAATAATAACAAACATTTTTTATTGGATGCGCAAGGGCACTGACAAGACGTTTCTTGCAAATTTGATACTTGCTTAAATAAGATAAGCAGGGACGATAGAGATAGCAGTTGCTTCTTCAGGAATTGCTTCAACTCTCTAAAAGATGGAAAACTGCTTCAATATGTTCTATCCGCAAAAATGGGCCTCTTGATTAACTATAGCAAGACGCCTCATTGATTATGTGGAATGAATGCATCATGAGCCATGAAGCCCATATAAAGGTCGTGTACAAAACGTTTAAAGACCCTAGAAACTCCTTTGATCTCATGGCAGGATAACTTTTGCATTTGCTGGAGATTTCCGACATAATCTGCCTGTAATTAACAGAGATACGCGAGCAGATATCATCAAAGCATTCCTAATATTGTCGCCATTATGAACTTCGATTGAAAATATAAAATTACGGACGAGTTATTGAGAGCTCAACTTCATGGCATCCCTGATGGTGATTTTCCATAGCAACTGCTTAAACTTGGGGAAGGAATTTTTCCCACTCTCTTCGTCAAATAGTCATAGTTTAGAAATTTTAATAGATGCAGATAGATGATACCCTGACATTGACAATTTACAAGAAAAATAATTTCATCGGTTGTGTTCTAGGGCAATAGTGTCACCCAAGAATGATAGTGTCAGCGAAATAAATGATATAATTATTCAAAACGTTCACGAAGAAATAAAAATATAAGTCGATAGACGCCGTGACTAATATCGAAGACACAGTCTATAATTCCAGGAGTTTTTAAATTCATTAAACCCTTCTGGACTGCCACGGAACGAGTCTGCTTATTAAGGAATTGAAGGACAATCGATTTATAGCAACAATGATCACCGGCCCAGCAGCTGGTCGAATTGCTCATATACCGAAGATTCCGATGATCCCAAGTGATCTGGCAATCCCATTTAAATGGCTTCAATTTCCGGTGAAAACATCTTTCGCTCTAACTATAAACAAGCCCCAAAGCCAGGCTTCAGAATTAGTAGGGTTGACCTACGAAAAGAATGTTTTACTCATGGCCAAATGGTAGGGTGTATCGCAGGCCGGCGGTTCTGAAAATCAATTTATATTACTGCCATAAAATAAGCTTACATCAAATATCGTTTACAGGGAAGCTCTGATACAATAATTATTTTGCAGGAGAAGAGAAAGTAAAATATATAGGTTTTTTTACAAGAATTAAAAAAAAGTAATAGTAATACAAAAAGATATACTTTCATGCTCGAATTTCTTTCATTTGACTAATTTGTAAAGACCCCACGCAGAGAATGTATGTGTGGAAGAGTGTGTACAAAATTATAACTTTTGAAATGAATGTTTAATACCCGTGTGAAGCCGAGTCGGTCTGCATATGTACATATATAACATCATATTTGCAGAGAGTTTTTCTTCATTGACTTATTATAAGAAAAAAATAAAGAAAACCTCTGCCGAAAGTCATTATTAGTAGAAGTTTATGCTGAACATGCTCTGGCTGATCCCACTTGCCGAAGTGGCTTAACCGACTTAAAAGTGCTGATTTTTGAAGAAATGACCTCGCATAATCTTTAGGAGTCCCTCAAGTAGCCATTTCAAAATGTTTAAAAGCAGCAGAATATATTCAAAGACGAGGAAACTACTATATAAATTAAAGCTTAGAGACTTTGAAAAATGATTTGGAATGTAAGATATATATACTGCCTCAACGCTAGAAAATAAAAAATCAACGACAAAGCTCAGTAGGGTATGCTTTTTTATATGCTAAAAACAACAACTAACCAAATTGAAGAGAGGGATTAACACCCAGAATTTGCGACATGGCAATAGTTTTCATTATTGAAAAAAAGAAAGAAAGATTTTATATCATGGCAACTTTAGGTAGGGTTGAAATACTGGTTAATTTATTATTTGGAAAACAGCGGCTCACAACCTGACTACGATTTTTCCCGGTTGATACCGAACGCCCTCACTGAAATACGGTTCATATCAGAAGAGAGAATCAAAAATTGGCTTATTTCATATTTGGCCGCCATGCCGATTCAGTTAACGTTAAATCTTTCAGTTCGAATGGTACCTACCCTGCCAACCATGAGCGGGTAAAAACCAGATAATCAGTGGGTAATCCATGGGGTAATCAGTGGGTAATCCATGGGGTAATCATGTGTACTTTGCCATAGGCCGAACGACAATTTTACCCAGTCACGTACGTATACATGTGACCATAAATCTTTGTTGCTCTCACTCAGCAGTGTCATATAAAAAAGTATATCTTTCCTGCTCTAATATCCCCAATCGACGGCTGATGCAGGGTTGCATTTTCTCTTTTCAAATAGCTGATGTAGGGTTGCAATTTAAACAGCTGATTCAGGGTTGCATTTCTTAATTCATACTTTTAAAATTTAAAAGAAAACTTTTTAATTTTTAAAATTTTTATTTTATTTTATTTTTTACATTTTTACATAAAATTTATTATAATTTATATATAAATAAAAATATATTTAATTTAAAAAAATAATTCATATCTGAAAAAAGATTAATTAAGGAAAAGAATTATTACAACCTGAAAATAAATAATAATTACATTGAATTTGTAATATCTAAAGAAAAAGAAATATTTATTGTATAAAATGATAATAATGTCTGTAAAAAAGATTAGTATTATCTGAAAGAATAAAATATATTAAATACAAATAGAATTTACTCTGGAAGCAAAGATTAATTAAATACAAATAGTGATAAAATCTGAAAGTAAAGAATAATTAAATTAAAATCATAATAATATCTGAAATAAAAGAATAATATTATCTGATTATTTAAAACATAAAGCAAACATTTGTTTTCACATATTATTTTGGATTGTGCAGGCCGCCTTAAACGCATAAAAGACATATGTACATATAAGTATGTATGTATTTATTTTTGCGTATTATATTGAACTGCGCAGTCCAATTTCAAAGTACACACACTTTTTATACTCTCGCAACAAAGTTGCTAAGGAGAGTATTATAGTTTTGTTCACATAACGGTTGTTTGTAAGTCCTAAAACTAAAAGAGTCAGATATAGGGTTATATACACCAAAGTCATCAGGGTGACGAGTAGAGTTCAAATCCGGATGTCTGTCTGTCCGTCCGTCCGTCCCTCCGTGCAAGCTGCAAGCACGTATTTCTTGGCTTCATAAGAAGGTTAAGTTCGAAGATGGGCAAAATCGGCCAACTGCCACGCCCACAAAATGGCGGAAACCGAAAACTTATAAACTGTCATAACTAAGCCATAACTAAAGACATTAAAATGAAATTTGGCACAAAGGATTGCATTAGGGAGGGGCATATTTGGACGTATTTTTTTTGCCCCCTACTAAGTGTTTTGTATATATCTCAGAAACTACTATAGCTATGTCAACCAAACTCTATAAAATCGTTTCCTTCAATCATTTCCATATACAGTTTAAAAATGGAAGAAATCGGATAATAACCACGCCCACCTCCCATACAAAGGTTATGTTGAAAATCACTAAAAGTGCGTTAACCGCCTAACAAAAAACGTCAGAAACACTAAATTTTACGGAAGAAGTGGCAAAAGAAAGCTGCACCCAGGCCTTTTTTAAAAATTGAAAATGGGCGTGGCACCGCCCACTTATGGACCAAAAACCATATCTCAGGAAATACTGGACCGATTTCAATGAAATTCGGTATATAATATTTTCTTAACATCTTGATGACATGTACGAAATATGGGTGAAATCGGTTCACAACTACGCCTTCTTCCAATATAACGCTATTTTGAATTCCATCTAATGCCTTCTCTGTATAATATATACATACATTAGGAAATGAAAATACAATTCAATACTCAAAGTACACAAATTGATCAAATCTAATTAATTTTACAGCAAAATAAAGAAATACTTATGTAAATTATTATCACTTTATCATGCGAGAGTATAAAATGTTCGGTGACACCCGAACTTAGCCCTTCCTAACTTGTTTCACATACTTAACATTATTTGCCGCTTCTGATGATATATGTACATAGCTGCTGCTGCTGCTTCCAATTCAGTTCTGATTTCCAAAGCTATAAAAATAAACTAATAACTAATTATTTTCAAAATATTGTTAAAAAATCGCATAAAATTAATTTACTCACCTTCTTGTTGTATGTATGAGCCTCCTTTACGATGGTACGATCACGAACGACATTCGTCTTTCAATCGTTTTTTTTTATTACACTTTTTGGGATTTTCTATTGTCACTATTGACAATAATGTTTTCTCCTTCGCACTCATTCAAATAAATCAAGAAATGAAACAAACTTCTTTTCATCGCATTTAGTTAACAAAAAATAACCCGAAAATGTGCGTTGGTGTTAGTGCATAGAGAAAAAATGTGTAGTTGTATTGAAATGCTGTTTATGGTACAAAAAGGAAACTAAAATTTATTTATGAAAAAATACAAAAGTAAAATGAAAAGCTGAGTGAAAAGTTCTGCTTCCACTCCCAACCAACACACATACCCCGGGAAAGAAAAATCCCATAGCATCAACAGAGGCATTTTGCTCCATAATTTGTAACATGTTTTTCAATCGTAATTCTTTGCTTTTGCTATCATCAAAAGATATCTGGAAATGGAATTTCCTAACCACCAAAGAAATATGAGACAGAAGAAATTTTTACCTTAAAAAATTCCGCAATAGCTAATCAATTTTTACACCTTTTATACAATCACAGCCCAATGAAATAATATTTCTTTCGAATTCGGAGTAGAATCACAAAAGTTAACGTTAGAGGAGGGGAAGGACAAAAAGAGATAGTATGACTGCTTTTTCGACTGCCAGCGGCTTAAGTGAATTGCCACCTACAATCGTATTCCAACGTGTGCGACAAGTAACAAATGCAATCTCAGCAATTTGAAGCGCGTTTTAGGCGCGTTGGCATTGACTGTGCGCCGGATGGAAAAACTGCAAAAGTAGTAATAATAACAACAACCGCAAATGTAGGAACAACAACTACAAAAATTGTCCTATCAAAAACATCAGCAGCTGTATGTTTTTTTTTTGTTTAACCTACTCCCAACTCAAGACTCTCCTACGGAACCACCAGATAAGGTATTACTTCATGGGAGTGACAAGACATTTTACGTCTCCTCTATAGCACGGACGGACGGACGCCTATTCTTCTGTAGCTGTCTTAATATTGTCATGATGGAAGTTGCAAACAGCTTTCCACTTCTCAGAGGACTGACACATAAGTGCTGTCAAACTTTCCACCGTTAAACTACCACCTAGTGCTGTTTCTAACTTTTCCCTTATGTTTAGAAACCGAGGACAACGGAAGAACAATACGGACTGACGTCATTTTGAATTTTATATAGATAGCCTCTGAAGCACCCATGCCCGCTTAATATTTGGGTCAGGTGGAAATCCAGGTCCCCATATTGTCTACTTATCCACGTGTGGATGTCAGGTATAACTCTGTGGATCCACCGTCCTTTAGTTGAGGTTTGCCACAGTTGCTGCCATATAGTTATGCTTTCCTTTTTCTTTTCACTCTTTTGGATTTCTGTAATTAGCGCTGATAGCTCATATAATCTCGTGAGATCGTCACCCTGGATGTCTATGGGCGGCATACCAGCTAGTACTTCAGATGCTTCGCTGGAAATAGTTCGGAAAGCACTTGTTATTCTTATTGCTGATATTTTATTTTATTGGTTTGGCATACGATTTTATGTTTAGTGCCTGTTTCCATACTGGAGCTGCATATAGTATAACTGAGCTCATCGCTTTTGCGATTTGAAGTCGGCGGCTGGAGCGCACATAGCCTCTATTTGCCATCATTCTTGATAACGCGTTATACATCTTATTTGCATTATTTGCTATTTTTCCAAGTGCTGCTTGAATTTCAGTTTGGAGTCCAATATTACCCCTAAATATTTGAATTATGGTTGTGAAGTAATCATACACTCTTCTATAGTGAGAGTTGTTTTTTCCTCAATTTTCTTGGTGCTTATGAGCAGAACCTCTGTTTTGTGCTCAGCCAGTTCCAAACTGTTGGAAAAAAACCATTGACGTAGACCATTTATACATTCATTACATTTAGGTTGTAGGTCTTCAGGTTACCCTTTCCATCTTTTGCCACTTACTGCTCTTTTCGCTGTGTCGACAACTTCTTTCAGTGCATCGATAGTAGACCTCTGTTTTCTGAAGCCGTATTGTCTTTCTGATAGTCCACTAGCCTCCTGGATAGCAATCTTCAAGCGGTTTCTTATTATGCTTTCGTACACTTTGCCCATTGTGTCGAGCAAGCACAGAGGTCGATACGAAGAAGGTTCATCTGGTGGTTTTTTTGGTTTTGGTATTAAAACCAGGCGCTGGACTTTCCAGTGATCGGGGAACATCCCTTCTTTTATACATGCGTTGTACATTTTTGCGAAAAGAGTGGGCTTTGAGATTATGGCTACATTTAGAGCTCTGTTTGGTATGCCATCGATACCAGGCGCTTTGTTGTTTTTGATTCTTTTAGCTATGGCCAATAGATCAGCAGCTTCGTTTCGTCGCACAGCGCTAGTAATCGGGGCGTGCGTCGGAAATAATGCCTCGACGACTATCTTCATAAACGGAGGGCATTTGGGTTGCTGCCGCTTACTTCGAAATTTGGACATTCAGATTTTAAAAGCTGTCCATCAGGGGTCTGTATTCGCTTCTTTACAGATCTTTTCAAAACAGTTTCTCTTGCTACGGATTATAGCTGACTTTAGAAGCTTCTTATGGTTTTTAAAAGCTTCTTTGAGACGGTTTTCGCTTTCGCCACTTTGATTGCGTTGTAGGCGACATCGGGTTGAGTGACAGATCTTTCTAGCGTGGCAGTTTCTTCATTCTACAAGTATACAGGTCTTCGCTTATTGTGACGTTTTGTCCTTCGCATCGTAGCGTCGCATGCTGCTATCAATTCCTTTAGCAATGCGGTTACTAAGTGGACGCCGCCTTCGCCTGGTGTTATTGCTGCACTGCAGACTGTCTCAAAAACGTCAGTGTCAAAATCTGTTTGCTTCCAGCTTCGTTTATGTGTAGTGTTACTGCGTGGGGGTTCCTGGTTCCGAGAGAATAAAACTTCTGCGATGATTGCCATATGGTCACTATTTGTGAACATGTCTGACACATTCCACTTAATGTGTCTGCTAAGTGCGTCATTTGCAAACATCAGGTCTGTTAGGGAGCTTTTATTTCCTTTTTGGAAAGTATTTTTTGTGCCACTGTTCATTATTGTGAGGTTGGTTTGAACTTCTGCTTCCCCAGGCAGTAGACCATGCGTTAAAATCGCCTGCCATTATTATCGGCGATATTCCTCGGCTTTCTAAGGATAATTCCAGGAGGAAGTCTTCAAATTCTCTAACAGACGCACAGGGACGAACGCCTATTTCGCCCATGTAAAGGCATATTTTGCTTCTATGCAGCAAGATGTGAATGTTTGTCCATTACAGGACCATATTGCTGCTTTGCCTCTTCTATCTGTAATCTAAGTGCTTTCCGAACGTTGGGAATATTGTTCACTCAGTAAGGCGACATCAATGTTGCTTTCTATTACGGTTTGTTGCAGCAAGGCTTGTGCTGCAGCGCAGTGGTTTAGGTTCAGCTGCAATATTCTCATTTCTCCATTGTCTTAAGCAACTCCATGTATTTGGGGCAAGTCGTACTTAGAACCGAATGTTCTCCTTTGCAGAGCATGCAACTCGATGTGTTAGTGCATACTTTTGCAACATGTCCCGCGCCTCCACAACGTGTGCAAAGAGAGGACCTGTCGATCAGACTGCAACATTTACGCGCCATGTGTCCTGGATGGAACCATCTGTAACAGCGGGAGAAAGGGGAGTACTCCCGGAGGCGATAGATGGACCACCCAATCTTTACTTTGCCAACTTTAAAGGCAGTATTGGCATCTTGGGCACGCAGGGATATAAGGGCTATTTGAGTGCCGCTTCTTGTTTTCCGCATATTTTTAACATTAGCTGGCTCTATGTTTTGTATTCCGCACTCTTTTTGTAATGCGCAGCAAATTTCTTCTGGAGTAGTTATCTCATCCAGGTCTTTGCACATTATAGTGACGTTGTGTGTTTTTGTTGTACTACAGCCATCTCGCCAACCACTCACTCTAGGGCGCTCTGAAAAGTTTCAGCTATTTTGTCTCCTTAGCTTTTTAGCTCTATGAACAGCTCTCCTTTGGGAGTTTTCTTGATGTGGGTCATGTTTGAACCTAGTTTTTCGAGGTCACTGTCACCTTTAATTTTACGGAGGATATTTGAATACGAGGTTCCGTCCTTTTGGTAGAATTATAGCGTCCAGTTTCGACCTAATTCTCTTCTCCATGGGCCTCTTCTTTTTTCCCACTTCTACCCATTTCTCGGGTGCTTTTTTATTTGGTGCGGTGTTTTTTGTATTTGTTTTGATGACTTCACTAAAGGTTCCTTTGCAATTTTTGAGTCATGTTTTTTGGCTTCTTCGTAGGTGGTAGGAAGACTGATGTCTCCCGAGCTCTTTTTGGGGAATTTTGGGGCGATGCTTGTGACGCTTTCCCTACCATCAGTATTTTCGTATGGATTTCGGGATTTTCTATTTTGCCATACAAGTATGTTATGCTGCTTACAAGCTATCGCATGGCTTGTTTTATGTATCTCTGTCCGGACATCATATTTTCGAGCTCCTTTATTTTTCTGCCCAATTTGCAAAAAATATTAGTAGATTCTCTACTTTGCTCTCTATCGGATGTGGCACTCTTGTTCTCGTTGTCGGAAGATTCACTATTTTTTATTGGTCTAGCAACGGTGGACTCTTCATTTTTGCCATTTGGCGGCGTTCTTGCAATTTTTGAAATCCTTCGAAAAAGATTTTCTGGTGTACACGCAGGACTATTCTCAGAGGCCTATACTCACTCGAAACTAGTTGGGAACACCTGCCAACTAATCTATTCAGTCTCTTCGTCTTAAGTCTTATTCGGAAATAAATGTGTGGTTGAGGCCAAAGAGAATAGTACAAAAATAGGAAAGGAAGGAATGCAAACAATACCGTATCTTTATACAACTAGAGCCATAAAAGCGACCAACGTGCGCTTTTTATACAGAAAACTTCAAATATTTTTGTGTGCATAAAAGTTTAGAAAAGCGAAAAAGGGTCTAAAGTAATTCCTGTTTATTAGTGTATATAAAATACTGTCACTATGGAGAGCACATGACGAAAATTTAACAAATTTGGAAAAACTGAAACTGAAATTGCTGAAAATCGTTAAAAACAAATTTACTTGAGTTTAAACATAAAAGAGTCAACTCCTATCACACAACCACAACAAATTCAAAAATATAAAAAGAAATCAGACTCAAGTTAATGTATACACCCGACTTTCGTGGAAAGCTTCAATTAATTACAGTTTTGGCAAAACCCTTTAGCAATATCAAACAAGCAAAATTCCCTTTGGAAAGCCCAAAAGTCCATGAAGCCACCAACTAACTCCAACATGCCTATACGAGACATGGGCGGAAACTGGGCTCGAAGTGACGAGGAAAAGGCTAATTGTTCTGCAAATCACCTAGAAAAGTTATTTCAACCCAGTTGCCAAAAGAACAACTTTAAGCTGTCAATCTTACCCAACACAGCTAAAGAGTCGATCGAGTCTCTTAAGACCTCACCTTCTGAAATTATTTGTATCATCAAAGAACTTAATCCAAAAAAGGCGCCGGGATATGATAATATTTCCCCAAAAATGCTAATTGAGTTACCAATTATTGCTGTAGAGGTGCTCTCTTTGCTCTTCAATGCAATTCTTAGTTTCGGATACTATCCAATTTCATGGAAAAAGTCGCAGATTATCTTGATAGATAAACCTGGGAAAGACTTAACACAGCCGTCTTCATACAGACCAATCAGTCTTCTACCCTGTCTTTCAAAAGTATTTGAAAAAGTATTACTATCAAAGATAACTCCTTTCCTCCATGAAAATAATACAATACCCATGCATCAATTCGGTTTTCGTGCGAAACATGGCACAATAGAGCAAGTAAATAGAATTACTAACGAGATAAGGAAAGCATTTGAGCACAGGGAGTACTGTTCAGCAATATTTTTAGATGTAGCTCAGGCGTTTGATAAGGTGTGGCACGAAGGTCTTTTATACAAGATTAAAAAAATTCCACCTTTAGAACTGTATAAAACATTGGAGTCTTGTTTAAAAAATAGACGATTTATGGTAAAAGTGGGAGATTTCATATCTGATGAACGACAGATAAGAGCTGGTGTACCCCAGTTCAGTGTTTTAGGCCCAACACTATACATCATATATACAGCAGATCTTCCAACAGCAATAATGCATTAACTTCAACTTTTGCGGATGACACAGCTATTGTGAGCCGTAACAAATGCCAGCGAACGATAGACAACAAAGTCTTGTGTATAATCAGACCAAAGTGTCATAATAATACCCCAAGATTTGGATGTATGTGGAGAAAACACATTCAGTAAAATAACTGTATGAAGATACTGCAAATCTAAATTGGTTTTTGAATAAAAACTCAAAACTTAGCCTAGACAACAAAGAGCTTTAAGATAAAGTGGTTATAAAGCTGATTTGGATGTATGGCATTGAACTGTAGGGTACGACTTGTGCAACTATTATTGATATAATACAAAGGTTTCTGATCAAAAATGCTTAGAACAATCATGTGTTCACCATGGTACATGCGTAACGAAAATATCCATAAAGACCTTGGTATCCCTATGGTAAAGAAAGAAGTAGAAGACAGCAGAATTAAATATATATCTAAACTCCGAGATCACCCAAACCCTCTGGCTAATGCTTTGGTACATTCCTGCGATCAAACACGACTTAAAAGAAGAGATATGCCAGCGTACTAAGGAGCAACGTATCACCAAAACAGCTCAATCACTTGCTTGAGCCTGTCTAGTTTTTAATTAGATTTAAGATTTTATAACTTATTGTTAGACTTTAAGAAAAAGCAGATTCAATAAATAAAATAAAATTTTGAAAAAAAAAATAATAATAATTCTACCAAAAAGGACGGAGCCTCGTATTCAGATATCCTCCGTAAAATTAAAGGTGACAGTGACCTCGAGGAACTGGGTTCAAACATGACCCACATCAAGAAAACTCCCAAAGGAGAGCTGTTCATAGAGCTAAAAAGCTAAGGAGACAAAATAGCTGAAACTTTTCAGAGCGCCCTAGAGTGAGTGGTTGGCGAGATGGCTGTAGTACAACAAAAACACACAACGTCACTATAATGTGCAAAGACCTGGATGAGATAACTACTCCAGAGGAAATTTGCTGCGCATTACAAAAAGAGTGCGGAATACAAAACATAGGGCCAGCTAATGTTAAAAATATGCGGAAAACAAGAAGCGGCACTCAAATAGCCCTTATATCCCTGCGTGCCCAAGATGCCAATACTGCCTTTAAAGTTGGCAAAGTAAAGATTGGGTGGTCCATCTATCGCCTCCGGGAGTACTCCCCTTTTTCCCGCTGTTACAGATGGTTCCATCCAGGACACATGGCGCGTAAATGTTGCAGTCTGATCGACAGGTCCTCTCTTTGCACACGTTGTGGAGGCGCGGGACATGTTGCAAAAGTATGCACTAACACATCGAGTTGCATGCTCTGCAAAGGAGAACATTCGGTTCTAAGTACGACTTGCCCCAAATACATGGAGTTGCTTAAGACAATGGAGAAATGAGAATATTGCAGCTGAACCTAAACCACTGCGCTGCAGCACAAGCCTTGCTGCAACAAACCGTAATAGAAAGCAACATTGATGTCGCCTTACTGAGTGAACAATATTCCCAACGTTCGGAAAGCACTTAGATTACAGATAGAAGAGGCAAAGCAGCAATATGGTCCTGTAATGGACAAACATTCACATCTTGCTGCATAGAAGCAAAATATGCCTTTACATGGGCGCAAATAGGCGTTCGTTCCTGTGCGTCCGTTAGAGAATTTGAAGACTTCCTCCTGGAATTATCCTTAGAAAGTCGAGGAAAATCGCCGATAATAATGGCAGGCGATTTTAACGCATGGTCTACTGCCTGGGGAAGCAGAAGTTCAAACCAACCTCACAATAATGAACAGTGGCACAAAAAATACTTTCCAAAAAAGAAATAAAAGCTCTCTAATAGACCTGATGTTTGCAAATGACGCACTTAGCAGACACATTAAGTGGAATGTGTCAGACATGTTCACAAATAGTGACCATATGGCAATCATCGCAGAAGTTTTATTCTCTCGGGACCAGGAACCCCCACGCAGTAACACTACACATAAACGAAGCTGGAAGCAAACAGATTTTGACACTGACGTTTTTGAGACAGTCTGGAGTGCAGCAATAACACCAGGCGAAGGCGGCGTCCACTTACGTATTATTAGTGGGGATGAGCCTTAGAACTACGCTTGCGACTGGGAAACAGATGACCAGTCAGCTGAATATAGTAACAAAGGTGAACCGAAGCAAAAAAAACCACGTCAAAGCAGGTCAAAAATCAATGTTAAGTTGACAGTTTTCTCCGATTATCGAGGTGTGGTGCACTCCGGATTCATTCCGATCGGCCAAGCTGTCAACCACTAATGATATTTGAGTGTTATGCTTTGTTTGTACGAAGCTATTCGTAAAAATAGGTCGGAGTTAAGGGCCGACAACTCTTGGTTTTTGCACCACGATAATGCACCGTCGCATACTGCATTGATTCTTCGTGACTTTTTCGCCAAATTTTCAACCAATATCGTGCCGCAACCACCTTATTCGCCTTTAGCTTCTTCTGGATATCCAAAAAATTCAAACGACTGCTCCGATGAAGCCGTTTTGACTAAATTGAGAACATTAAACTTGAATCGCTACGTGACGAAGGCTATTACGGAAATTTACTTTAACGACGCGTCGTTAAGAAAAAACGTTGGCACAAGGCTATTTGGCCCAAGTGGAACAAGATATCATCACAAAATTTAACATGAATTAGTAGACAAAATGTTATTACAATATCAAAAGAATTTTTTCAAATCGAACTATTGTGGCATAATCAAAATCAAGTTCTTGTATAAAAAAATGTTTATTTGACAAGATATCTTCAGTTAAAATTAACATGGACTATTTCATGAGACTGCGGCATAATATTTGAAGAAATCTTCTGCATCAGGCTACGCTATGATATAGCTGTCATATAAACTGAACGATCAAAATCAAGTTCTTGTAAGAAAACTTTTTTATTTGAAAACACTTTACAAATGTGTTTTTTTCTTGCTCACTCATAATACCTGGAGGGCTTGAAAATAATAAAGTTATATTAAATACTTGCTGGTAAGGTTGCCAGTTGTTTGAATTGTGTCCTAATTTGAAATTATATAAGTATTCAATAGTTTGATTAATTTGTATTCAAGATTTATTAATTTTTTGAAAATTTCGTTACAACATCTGTGTCTTAATTAACTGACTAATATTCTTAAGTGAGGAAATCGCAGCTTTCCCTTATCCACAAATTTTCTAAAATGTGTCTGTGTTGTCTACCGCCTTACTATCTCTCAATGTTGCTTCGTAATCCCCTTAAATAATGTCATTTAATTTAATATTTTCGCCCATCAAAAATTCCCGTAAAATATTTCACTTAAAGATTATGCTATGTAAGCAATTTAAGCATCCTTCTCGCCCACCGCCAAATTATGCACAGTCACTTCAAACATTTGCTTGCCATGCCGAGACGAGGTCAGCAGGCGTTACTCAGTCCGTCTGTATATATGTATGTATAAACACGATTAATAGCATTGCGCCATGTTTCCAAAATGAAAGCGAGACAAGCCCACCGAGTTCGTTGTCATGGACACCAGGTAAGAAATACTCCCCAGTCGTTTATCAGCGTAGAAAAGCACGAAAGAGTTAACATAATGGTAACTTGTAATATGCCCTGCCACACCTCCATTTGAATTTTTCGCTTTTTTCTTTAACAACATGTCCTTTGAAGACTTTGACGGTTGTCGGGGAATACCTAGCTAGCGACAGGAACGTATCCGCGCTCAAGCCGCTCAACCGGTTGAGGGCACTCATTTCCTATGGCTTGGCATTTTATTTCATATCTGTTGTTTTACAGGTAAAACTGTAGGTTTGCTTGAGCGTGTTTGTTTTTGAGTTTTTAGGATTTTTTCTCACTTCAGCAACTACAATGCGTTCAACCGACCGCATCGCACTACTCACTCACTCGCAGCTCTTAACTTACAATCACAGTCACTACTCCCAGCTGTGCCGCCTTGCATCCTTTGTAAGTATTAATATCAAAGCTCATTGCCTGTCTGTCATCTACCGTCTGTCGTCTGCTTTTGTGTAGTTTGCTTATGCTTGAAATGTAAATGAGATGTTTATCATTCACACGACAAACGCAGTGATAATTTCTGCCAGTGTTAGAAGAGTGCGATTACAGAGCTCTCTGTATTTCTATACAGTCTTTTGCAGAATTTTGTTGAGCAAATGTGGTTGCGTGGTCTTGTTTTTAGCGGTCCCTAATAATATGGATGGAGTCATGTGTAGAAGTTCACGCAAGTGAGGAAAGTTCTCTGATCGCCATTCACTTGGGAGTGGCCAGAAACGATTCTTTTACACATGGCTCAAGCAGCTCACTACTTCCGGTCTTTGACCAAGTATCCTCTGGGTAGCCTAAGGACATCCGTTCGAAGGCGAGCTAAAGTGAGAAGGCGAAACATTCCCTACAAGGGTTGTGCGCTGGGCTTGGGACCCGCCACGTAAAAAAACAATACCAATGAAAACGTTAAAACAGCCTCGGATGAGAGACCCCCCTTTTGATGACGACCATGGCAAACGGAATAAGGACTACGATTTGAGGGCATGCACCTCCCCCCTTTTGATGACGACCATGGCAAACGGAATAAGGACTACGATTTGAGGGCATGCCCAGCTGGTTGATGTCCTCGCAAAAATAAAGGCTGACATCACCGCCGTCCAAGAAATGCGATGGACGGGACAAGGACAGAGACGAGTAGGTCCTTGTGACATTTACTACAGTGGACATATAAAGGAGCGCAAGTTTGGTGTTGGATTCGTGGTGGGAGATTCCTTCGCCAAGTACTATCATTCACTCCGGTGAATGAACGTCTAGCCACAATCCGCATCAAAGCGAGGTTCTTCAACATATCGCTGATTTGCGCCCACGCCCCGACGGAAGAGAAGGACGATGTGACCAAAGATGCCTTCTATGAGCGCTTGGAGCGCGCTTATGAGAGCTGCCCCCGCCACGATGTCAAAATCGTGCTTGGCGACTTTAACGCCAGGGTGGGCAAAGAAGGTATATTTGGCACTACGGTCGGTAAATTCAGCCTCCACGAAACATCCCCAAATGGGTTGAGGCTGATTGACTTCGCCGGGGCCCGAAATATGGTTATCTGTAGTACTAGATTCCAGCATAAGAAGATTCATTAAGCTACCTGGCTGTCTCCGGATCGAAAAACTACCAACCAGATCGATCATGTTGTGATAGATGGAAGACACGTCTCCAGTGTTTTAGATGTGCGTGCGCTCCGAGGTCCTAATATCGACTCGGACCACTATCTTGTTGCAGCTAAGATTCGCACTCGCCTCTGTGCAGCAAAAAACGCACGTCAACAAACACAAGGAAGGTTCGACGTCGAAAAGCTGCAATCACAACAGACTGCCGAACGATTTTCTATTCGGCTTGCACTCCTGCTCTCTGAGAGCACTAGTCAACAACTCGGTATAGGGGAACTGTGGGACGGCATTTCAAATTCCATACGTACAGCTGCAACCGAAACCATTGGTTTTCCGGAAAGAGCAAAAGAACAGCTGGTACGACGAGGAGTGCCGTGTCGCAGCGGAGAGAAAACAGGCTGCCTACCTCGCAACGTTACGATCGACCACTACACGTGCGGGATGGGATAGATACCGAGAGTTGAAGAGGGAAGCGAGACGCATTTGCAGACAGAAGAAGGCAAGAGGCCGAAATGCGTGAGTATGAAGAGCTTGATAAGCTGGCCGACAGGGGTAATGCTCGAAAATTCTACGAAAAAAATGCGGCGGCTTACAGAAGGTTTCAAGACCGGAGCATACTCTTGTAGAACCCCCAAAGGTGATCTAGTCACTGATGCCCAGAGCATAGTTAAATTATGGAGGGAACACTTCTCCAGCCTGCTGAATGGCAGTGAACGCACAACACCAGGAGAAGGAGAACCCGATTCCCCAATCGATGACGATGGAGAAGACGTTCCATTACCCGACCATGAAGAAGTTCGAATAGCAATTGCCCGCCTCAAGAACAACAAAGCGGCAGGGGCCGACGGACTACTGGCCGAGCTATTCAAACACGGCGGCGAAGAACTGATAAGGAGCATGCATCAGCTTCTTTGGAAAATATGGACGGACGAGAGCATGCCCAACGATTGGAATTTAAGTGTGCTATGCCCAATCCATAAAAAAGAAGACCCCACAATCTGCGCCAACTACCGTGGGATTAGCCTCCTCAACATCGCATATAAGGTTCTATCGAGCGTATTGTGTGAAAGATTAAAGCCCACCGTCAACAAACTGATTGGACCTTATCAGTGTGGCTTCAGACCCTGAAAATCAACAACCGACCAGATATTCACCATGCGCCAAATCTTGGAAAAGACCCGTGAAAGGAGAATCGACACACACCACCTCTTCGTCGATTTCAAAGCTGCCTTCGACAGCACGAAAAGGAGCTGCCTTTATGCCGCGATGTCTGAATTTGGTATCCCCGCAAAACTAATACGGCTGTGTAAACTGACGTTGAATAACACCAAAAGCTTCGTCAGGATCAGGAAGGACCTCTCCGAGCCGTTCGATAGAAAACGAGGTTTCAGACAAGGCGACTCCCTATCGTGCGACTTCTTCAACCTGCTTCTGGAGAAAATAGTTCGAGCTGCAGAACTAAACAGAGAAGGTACCATCTTCTATAAGAGTGTACAGCTGCTGGCGTATGCCGACGATATTGATATCATCGGCCTCAACACCCGCGCCGTTAGTTCTGCTTTCTCTAGGCTGGACAAGGAAGCACAGAAAATGGGTCTGGTAGTGAACGAGGGCAAAACAAAATATCTCCTGTCATCAAACAAACAGTCATCGCACTCGCGACTTGGCTCTCACGTCACTGTTGACAGTAATAACTTTGAAGTTGTAGATAATTTCGTCTATTTAGGAACCAGCATTAACACCACCAACAATGTCAGCCTGGAAATCCAACGCAGGATTGCTCTTGCCAACAGGTGCTACTTCGGACTGAGTAGGCAATTGAAAAGTAAAGTCTTCTCTCGACGAACAAAAGCTAAACTCTATAAGTCGCTCATAATTCCCGTCCTGCTATATGGTGCAGAGGCTTGGGCGATGACAGCAACCGATGAGTCGACGTTACGAGTTTTCGAGAGAAAAATTCTGCGAAAGATTTATGGTCCTTTGCGCATTGGCCACGGCGAATATCGCATCCGATGGAACGATGAGCTGTACGAGATAAATGACGACATTGACATAGTTCAGCGAATTAAGAGACAGCGGCTACGCTGGCTAGGTCATGTTGTCCGGATGGATGAAAACACTCCAGCTCTGAAAGTATTCGACGCAGTACCCGCCGGGGAAAGCAGAGGAAGAGGAAGACCTCCACTCCGTTGGAAGGACCAAGTGGAGAAGGACCTGGCGTCGCTTGGAATATCCAATTGGCGCCACGCAGCGAAAAGAAGAAACGACTGGCGCGCTGTTGTTAACTCGGGTATAATCGCGTAAGCGGTGTCTACGCCAATTAAGAAGAAGAAGAAGTAATAAAAGATAGTTGCATTGGAAAATCACTCAATTTAATCGAGCTTATAAAGAGAAGTTTGAAGGTGAGAGCAGTCTTAAAAGAGTTGGCATGTGTCAATGAAACAACGAGAACAATTTCCTGGGAAGAGTAAACCTGAGAATACAGTATATCGCAAAATTAATTACTACTGCTCTCAGACTTATTATACAATTTTTGGGAACAATAAAACTGAGCAAAAATTCTATAGCAAAATCAGGTACTTGTTCTTTCTCACTTAGTATAAAATAATCAATACCGCAATCAGAACAGTTTGCTGGGAACGTAAAACAAATTCTATTGCAAAATTAATTACTTTTGCTGTCTGACTTAGTATCCAGAAATATCAATAATGCAATGAGAACAGTTTTTGGGAACAGTAAAGCATCGCATAAATTCAATTTCAAAATCAATTAGTTGTGTTTTTGACTTAGACGACAGAAATATTAATAATAAAATGAGAACATTTTTCTGTAAATAGTAATTATGAGCACAAATTATATCGCAACATTAATAACTTGTGCTTTGTGATTTAGTAAACAAAAAATAACGATTAAAACTATTAAAATGTTTTATAATGGTAATAAGCTGGTTTTAATACTGCATCTTAAAGCTTTATAAGCAGAAAGAAGCTCTCGAATGATATGTCGGAAGTTTTCAGCTTTTGTATTCCCGATAAAATAAAGGCATCCGTTATAAACTCACTCATCTGCGAACCTACTCCTTACTTTTTACAATTTTTCGTAACTGATTCGAGGACACTTTGTTTTGAGATATAAAAAGTCTACATCTTCCTTGTTCATGATCAGTATCAAGATATCCCAGTAGAGAGAATATTCAATTGAGGCTGTAAGCCAGAAGAGTGTTTATTTTAAGTTTTGGTATTATAAAAGACTTAGGCTTGTGACTTCCTTCAAGCCAACCATTTGAAATTCTGGGACAACTATAACAGCATATTTTTGGCAGCTATCTTTTATTTCTCTCTTATATAGCAAATCCGAAATAAAACTTATAAGCCTTAAGCTTAGCTTATAAGAGTAAACTTATTTCAAATGCAGAAAAATTTAAAGTGAATTACGAAATCAAATTGCGTATTTAAAATTTTTGTCTCCCCTCAAGAGTGTGCATGTGTGTGAGTGCGTGCATTTTACCGTTGATATTTTCACGCTCATTTCGTTTTTGTGCTTTGCTTGGCCGCTTTTATTTTCACTTATTTCGCGCAATTGTGTAATAATGAAATTTTCTTCACACAACGCGCCAACGAACCAAGATAAGACACAACGGAAGAAAGCAATTAATGCTGCAGCAATTGTCTGATGCTTGCTTGTAACCACATTATCATGGCTTTGCATCGTTTGCCTCAAGCGAGTCTTACACACGCTTGACTTTTTATTATCTTTTCGGGTAAAGATCATAATTTTATAATTTAGCTGCTTAAAACAAGTTCAAATACGTTTTTATAAAGAATATATATGACATGATTTTACGTATATTTAAAAGTTCTGGAATACAAGGTGCTTCCCAAAGTAAACAGTACTTTTTGAATCCAGCGCCCCTGGTGCCGCCATCCATATGTCGACTGGTGCGTTAGAGTCTTCTATCCTTATCGATTTATCAGTGAGAATTTAATGACATCTCATAGATTTCAAGTGAAGTTATTACGTTTTAAGTGTCAGTATGTTTGTTTTATCGGTGCGAAAATGAGCTTCGAACAGAGACAACATTAAATTTTGTTTTAAAATTGGTAAAACTTTTACCGAAAAGTTTCAATTGATGAAGTGATGAAACAACTTTATGGCGATGATTGCCTATCCCGTAGCAGAGTGCACGAGTGGTTTCAACGTTTTCAAAGTGGTCGTGAGGAAATAAATGACGATCAACATGTGGGCCAATCATAATCCGTGATCACCGGAAATTCCATCGTAACTGTGCGTGAATTCATCAAAAGTCAGCCGAAATCATCACTGAAATTTATGGAAATGGAATTGAACATCTCCAAAACATCCATTTATCGCATTTTGATTGAACATTTCCGCACAAATTGACTGACGACCGAAAATTGCTCAGAATCCAACATTCGAAGGACGATTATTTGACCAAAAATCACATTTTAATCATTAACCACTCCCCGTATTCACCTGATATGGCACCGTGTGACTTCTTCCTTTTCGGAAAAAGGCATTTGCCCATGAAAGGAAAGCGTTATGAAGACGTAGAGGCCATTCAAAAGGCTTGCACCGGCATGCTGACGGCCATAGCGGCCAACGAGCTAAAACACCCGTTCGAGCTGTTGGCCCGTGGCAAAAAGCTGTAACGAAGCAGAATAAAATATATTTGATTTCGCCGAAAAAACTATTTGTTCTGTTTTTTTAAGTCCTGTATACTTTGGAACGCCCCTTGTATATTGCATTTTTGCCAGCGTGTTAAAAAAGTAAATTTTTATGATCATGTTTAGCTCTTCTTTCGACACAATTTTTATTTCCTCAATCGTTGTATACCTTCGTCCTTTCATATAAAGTTTTGGAAGCGAAAAAAAAGTCAAAAGGGGCCTGGTTGGGGAATACGGTGTTCTTTATTATGTTTATTGTTCTGTTTTTAGCCAAATATTCGTGACCAGAACGCGGTGCGTGAGCAGGGGCGTTATCAAGATACAAAAGCTTGCACTTGTTCTTCCACAATTCCGAGCGTTTCTGAGGGATTGCTGGAGGATTGACCTTACGACCCTTTGGCAAGGACTCATGATGTACGTCGCCTCTGTAGCGGAAGAAAACGTTGGAATTCGACCAAACTTGGCACACTTTTTTCGCTCTTCCTGTAAACTTTTGATTCGTGACCACTAATGATCGGGGTAAATCAGTGTCGTCGTGCTGAGTGCAACATATGTATCCCGAAGAAGGTCTGCGCGACGCTGTTTTTTCTGAAACGCAATAAAACAATCGGAAATACTTTTAATACACTCTCCCGCCAGCTAATTAAACCAAATTCAACTAAATAGTGTCATAGCCAGATACATACATACATAAACATACCCTGCAGAAAATTCGATTACCCCAGAACTAGAAAAAACCACCTATTTTAATGACAGTACTAGTTCTAGCTTAATACCTAGGCAATGCGGAGATGTCATTGGCGGTGGCAATTATTGTGCAGTGCATTACTTTGCAACTAGACTTTCACCGGTTTATAGTGGACCGTTGTGAGGTAGTTCCATTCGATTGGTTATATTTTTAAGATAATCCCAAGCTAGTCAGCTAAAAATAAAATAATCCTTATAAAAAACTAGTTGCATTAAAACTCTATTATACGTACAACTCTATATAACATACACATTTTTAATTCATTTTAGAATTTATTAATTTTGTGTTGAAAAAGGCTTACATTACTTAAATTAAATAAAGTTAAATGCAAGTATTAGGCACTAAAATGAAATGTAAATTATGATTTCGCTTTTTTTTGCATCCTTATAGCCTTCCGTAGATGATTCTCCGCATTAATTAAATAGGGTAATTGCGAAATTGAATCTATATATTTTATGGAAAGAAATTCATTAATTCTATAAGCAGAATTAGTTGATTTAAAACTTGTATTACTTGCCTAGTTGTGCAGCATAAAACTTTTCATAGGACTTTAACTATACCATCGCTCAGGATGTGTAACATTTTGGTGAACTAACCTTTTAATAGTAGAAACCTGTTAAAAAATTAAAATTATACTTTCAAAAATTTCGCGATTTTCTGTACAATTTGATCCTCTAAAGCCCTTTCTCTGTCTGCAGCGGGAAAAAGTCGGCTATTGGGGCAACCACTGACTCTTAGCGAATTAATTTCTGCTGCAATATTTTTTGCTCAGCCAAAGCTTCCATTATGGCTTTATTTTGTTAAATTGCATTTCTGAAAAAAACAACTATGTAGATATGTTATATTGTATAAATTGTATTTAATACCTTCCATACAATCTATGGCTACTTTTCTAATCATTTTAATACCTGGAATAACTCAAATAAAAGCTTTAGCAGGGGCATCAAAAACTATACAAAGTATTGCAACCTTAGTGTTTTTTCCTAAAATTCGTATCCAATTTTTAATAACATCATTCATTTTGTCAACAACCATTCTTTAAAACTTTCACTTACAATTGTATATCTGTATCTACATATATATTAAGTTTACGCCCTTTTGCATTGAATAACTTTTTGCAACGCACTTTTGAAATTTAAATGTGAAGATTTAATGAACTTAAAAAAAAAAGACTCAAGCTCATGTGGATCCAAGGTCATGTCGATATAACAGGAAACGAGCTAGCAGATAAAGCAGCCAAAGCGGCTTCAACATCTTCCCTTCAGCTATTTATACCATTTGCGAAAAAACGAATAAAAAGTGAGATATTACAAGACCGTCACCAAAATTTTCACTATGAATGGAGCAAAGAAATTGGTCATTCCAAAAACTTAAATCCAGACAAACACGCAAAAAGACTACCAACCAATACCACAGCTGTAATGAACAAATGTTTTATAAGACTACGCCTTGGGCAGACCCGTCTTACACATCTTCACTTGTTGAAGAAGGAGTCACAGCCAACGTGCCATTTCTGCAACTCATCTCCTTTAACAATCACTCATAACCTTAAGGAATGCCAAACCACCACCGATCCACCGTATTTCATCAAGATCCCATATCCATACTAACACCACAAACGAAGACAATGTCAAAAATATTTTCAATTACTTAAACCTTTTAAATATTCATAAATTAATATAAGTTAGATATTATTTAACCAACAAGAACCGATAGCCATAGTTGCTAGAGGTTTTCACATTTTTTGTAATTTCAATTATAATAAATAATAATAATAATAATAATGAAGATGGGTTAGAACAGCTGTTTTTAAATATAGGTGATTCTCGATATTTAACATTAGGTTTGATACATTAAAATGTCTTTCACTGTATTCTAAAGCAACCGCAACTGGATTTTTTTTGACCGGTTCTCAATTTTTCTGCTGGGTATATGCACATTAGAGTGTTTCAAAAAAATTTTTTTTTTTTTTCGTTTGATACTCGGAAAAATAGGTTCCTAGACACCTCTAAGAAAGTGGCGCAAATAAACACATACACACTAATTTTACTACCGGGTACCGCAAAGCTCAGTTATGGATTGACTGTTGTGGAATATACTATATGACGAAGTGCTAAGACTCCCACTAGGAAAAGGGTACGCTGCTGATAACGCGGTAAATGTGGTAGGAAAATAACCCAGCCAGGTAGAAAACCTATGTGAAGATACCTCTAAAAGGATAAAGAACTGGCTTATGAGTATGATTTCTAGCTCCAATTCTTCTTCTTCTTCTTAATTGGCGTAGACACCGCTTACGCGATTATAGCCGAGTTAACAACAGCGCGCCAGTCGTTTCTTCTTTTCGCTACGTGGCGCCAGTTGGATATTCCAAGCGAAGCCAGGTCCTTCTCCACTTGGTCCTTCCAACGGAGTGGAGGTCTTCCTCTTCCTCCGCTTTCCCCGGCGGGTACTGCGTCGAATACTTTCAGAGCTGGAGTGTTTTCATCCATCCGGACAACATGACCTAGCCAGCGTAGCCGCTGTCTTTTAATTCGCTGAACTATGTCAATGTCGTCATATATCTCGTACAGCTCATCGTTCCATCGGATGCGATATTCGCCGTGGCCAATGCGCAAAGGACCATAAATCTTTCGCAGAATTTTTCTCTCGAAAACTCGTAACGTCGACTCATCGGTTGCTGTCATCGCCCAAGCCTCTGCACCATATAGCAGGACGGGAATATGAGCGACTTATAGAGTTTGGCTTTTGTTCGTCGAGAGAGGACTTTACTTTTCAATTTGCCTACTCAGTCCGAAGTAGCACCTGTTGGCAAGAGCAATCCTGCGTTGGATTTCCAGGCTGACATTATTAGTGGTGTTAATGCTGGTTCCTAAATAGACGAAATTATCTACAACTTCAAAGTTATGACTGTCAACAGTGACGTGAGAGCCAAGTCGCGAAAGTGCGACGACTGTTTGTTTGATGACAGGAGATATTTCGTTTTGCCCTCGTTCACTACCCCAGACCCATTTTCTGTGCTTCCTTGTCCAGCCTGAGAAAGCAGAACTAACGGCGCGGGTGTTGAGGCCGATGATATCAATATCGTCGGCATACGCCAGCAGCTGTACACTCTTATAGAAGATGGTACCTTCTCTGTTTATTTCTGCAGCTCGAACTATTTTCTCCAGGAGCAGGTTGAAGAAGTCGCACGATAGGGAGTCGCCTTTTCTGAAACCTCGTTTGGTATCGAACGGCTCGGAGAGGTCCTTCCGATCCTGACGGAGCTTTTCGTGTTGTTCAACGTCAGTTTACACAGCCGTATTAGTTTTGCGGGGATACCAAATTCAGACATCGCGGCATAAAGGCAGTCGAAAGCAGCTTTGAAATCGACGAAGAGGTGGTGTGTGTCGATTCTCCTTTCACGGGTCTTTTCCAAGATTTGGCGCATGGTGAATATCTGGTCGGTTGTTGACTTTCCAGGTCTGAGGCCACACTGATAAGGTCCAATCAGTTTGTTGACGGTGGGCTTTAATCTTTCACACAATACGCTCGATAGAACCTTATATGCGATGTTGAGGAGGCTAATCCCACGGTAGTTGGCGCAGATTGTGGGGTCTCCTTTTTTATGGATTGGGCATAGCACACTTAAATTCCAATCGTTGGGCATGCTCTCGTCCGTCCATATTTTACCAAAGAAGCTGATGCATGCTCCTTATCAGTTCTTCGCCGCCGTGTTTGAATAGCTTGGCCGGTAGTCCGTCGGCCCCTGCCGCTTTGTTGTTCTTGAGGCGGGCAATTGCTATTCGAACTTCTTCATGGTCGGGTAATGGAACGTCTTCTCCATCGTCATCGATTGGGAATCGGGTTCTCCTTCTCCTGGTGTTGTGCGTTCACTGCCATTCAGCAGGCTGGAGAAGTGTTCCCTCCATAATTTAACTATGCTCTGGGCATCAGTGACTAGATCACCTTTGGGGGTTCTACAAGAGTATGCTCCGGTCTTGAAAGCCTTCTGTAAGCCGCCGCATTTTTCGTAGAATTTTCGAGCATTACCCCTGTCGGCCAGCTTATCAAGCTCTTCATACTCACGCATTTCGGCCTCTTTCTTCTTCTGTCTGCAAATGCGTCTCGCTTCCCTCTTCAACTCTCGGTATCTATCCCATCCCGCACGTGTAGTGGTCGATCGTAACGTTGCGAGGTAGGCAGCCTGTTTTCTCTCCGCTACGACACGGCACTCCTCGTCGTACCAGCTGTTCTTTTGCTCTTTCCGAAAACCAATGGTTTCGGTTGCAGCTGTACGTATGGAGTTTGAATGCCGTCCCACAGTTCCCCTATACCGAGTTGTTGACTAGTGCTCTCAGAGAACAGGAGTGCAAGCCGAGTAGAAAATCGTTCGGCAGTCTGTTGTGATTGCAGCTTTTCGACGTCGAACCTTCCTTGTGTTTGTTGACGTGTGTTTTTTGCTGCACAGAGGCGAGTGCGAATCTTAGCTGCAACAAGATAGTGGTCCGAGTCGGTGTTAGGACCTCGGAGCGCACGCACATCTAAAACACTGGAGACGTGTCTTCCATCTATCACAACATGATCGATCTGGTTGGTAGTTTTTCGATCCGGAGACAGCCAGGTAGCTTGATGAATCTTCTTATGCTGGAATCTAGTACTACAGATAACCATATTTCGGGCCCCGGCGAAGTCAATCAGCCTCAACCCATTTGGGGATGTTTCATCGTGGAGGCTGAATTTACCGACCGTAGTGCCAAATATACCTTCTTTGCCCACCCTGGCGTTAAAGTCGCCAACCACGATTTTGACATCGTGGCGGGGGCAGCTCAAAAAACAGAAGCAGTGCTAATCACAAGAAGAAAGTTATAAAAGGCTACTCTTAATATCTACGGTTATAACATAACTAGCCAGCAGTCATTAAAATACCAAGGCATTACAATAGACACGCGGCTCATCTTTTACACCCACATTGAGAATGCATGTGTAAAAGCAGCTCGAATAACAGTGTTCTTAGCGAGAATGATGGCTAATGTTGGAGGACCAAGCCAGGACGAACGAGCACTCTTGGCTAAAGTCAGTCAGTCGGTGCTAATGTTCGCGGCACCTATATGGGGACCAGCAATACAAAATAAAATGTACGCTAATAAAGCAAGATCTGTGACGCGGCTGAATGCAATAAGGGTGATTAGTGGATTCCGCACGGTCTGGCATTAGACATCTAGGGTAATAGCGGGTATCCTGCCGCCTGACATAATGGCACTGGAACTCAAAAGAGTGTATGAGAAATCCAGAAGCAATGAAGAACGACTTACAACAGCAGAGCGAAAGGTAGAGAGGCAGAAAAACATATTTGAGAGGCAGAGGCGCTGGGATGTGGCAGAAAAATGAAGGTGGACGTTCACACTAATCAGGAACATCCTAGAATAGGTGAAGAGAAAGCACGGCACATAGCAAACAAGTACATATAATAAGTAAATACATATATAAAACACATATAAATAAAACAAAAAAAAAAACAAATAAAACACAAAACACGTTAACTTCGGTTGTACCGAATCTATAACATCCTTCTCAAATAAAAAGTTTGCTATCGGTTCGTAAGGCAGCTACATGCCTAAGTGCCTCGGCCTAAACAATTTTTCGTAGTTTTTGAACAACAATAGATGCAAAATTTCGTGAAAATAATTTATGTAATGAAAAGTTTTCTATACTGGGTCTTGCTTTTGATAGTTCATGTTTGTACAGCAGCTACATATATGCTATAGTGATACCATGTAGGCAATTTCTTTACAGCTTTTTTCGTTGCCTTAGAGAATAATCCATGCCGAATTTTGTGAAGATATCCTCTCAAATAAAGAGCTTTCTTTACAAAAGCACTGTTTTGATCGTTCAGTTTGTATGGCAGCTATATGCTGTATTGATCCAATCAAAATCTTTTTCCATCTATTTTAGAATTACTCTCAAAGGAATTATTGCAATATTCCGTGACAATATCTTGTCAATTAAAAAAGTTTTTTCATATAGGAACTTAGGTTTGATCGTTCAGTTTGTATAATCTAAGATCGAAATAATTTCAGAGCAATGTCTCAAAATCTGTGAAACTATTTCGCGAATATATTAAATAAGCTCATAATTCTGATCATATCCAAGTATATACGTATATTACATGTTTTAGAGGGTCTACGATATTTCCTTCTGGATGTTACAAACTTCATGGCAAACTTTATATACCCTGTTTAGGGTATAAAAATAAACAATTATATGTACGAGTACGACTTTGAATCCAAGCTTCTATATACACCCCGGAAGAATGCTATATATTTATGTAGGTGGACTTCTTTTGCTCTTAAGCAAATGCCACCGAAATTTCGATGTCGCAAAGTGGATTTTATTGGACACAAGGTGGATGGAGGAAGGAAGCTTAAGGCAATGAAATGGTGGCGTGTGGATGTGTTTGTTACATGTAAGTATACACTATTGCACCTTCTCATCCATATACGTATGTACGAGTACTTGTACGGATCTACGTTTAAAGAGTTCTCAAACTATTTTGCATTTATATATGTGTTAAAATTTGAACCTATAACTGTCCCTAGTATAAGAGCGTAATTATATTTTAACTTAGTTTTCAATATTAAGTGAAAGCCCCATATTTAATTGACAAATCTTCTTCAAGTTATTATATAAAAAATTTTCATTTTTCACTTAACACATACAAAACTTGGATCATGAGTAAAACTCTGGCAACTCTCTTCTTTTACTTCTATATTTTATTCCGCGAAAATTTTTCTTATAATGCAAACTTACGCCCACGAGTAAGCATTGGTAACTCTACTTAATAGATTTGACGTTTAGTGTCTTAAAAGCAATAGTATTGCTGGTTTCACAGCTGCAGATGATTGTCCGTCCATAAGTACAAATTTGAAACCACTGAAGTAGAGTTTATGGTCAGAGTTGGAAAACATGACCTACAGAATACCCCACAGAAATTCAGAGAATCTTCGAAAATCTTTGGTTCGAGCAGCGTCGTCGAAATGCTGGAACAAAGTACTATTTTCAGATTTTTGAACAAGAAAAAGTCGCTGGGGATAGATCTGGGGAATACGGTGGATGCGGAAGCAATTCGAAGCCCGATAGATTTTCCCATCGTTTTCAACGACTTGAAACATTATGCCTTGGTGAATCTTTAAATACGGCCGTTTTGCGATGCTTCCTTTTTTCAAACGGCATATACTTAATAGTCGCTGTTGATGTTTCTTCCATTTTCAAGGTAGACAATAAAAATTTTGCAAGGACATCCCAAGTTACAAGTGCCATAACCTTGTCAGCCAACTGATGCATTTTTCCACGTTTTGGATCGGGTTCATCGTATGCAGTCCATTCGGCTGCTTATCACTCGGAGTGTAATAATGGAGCCATATTTCATTCATTGTCTCATATCGACGCAAAAATTCAGATTTAATATGATTAAAAAACTACAAACACTCCTAAGAATCGGCAAGTTGCAGTTAAAGCATTAAAATTCACAAATACAGCATTTAAAATTTCAAAGTAATGTTCACAGAAATATATAGCTGGCAACCCTAATAACAGTATTTAAATTGTCTGCACCTGCAACCTTATACCTTTTTTTAAATACTTTGTAAACTTAAAAGTTCATTCCAAAACTCAAAATGGCATTTGTTAGTGCACTTAACAGTACTGGCACAGCAGCCAGGTAGATACAACTTTCGCACAACCAGAACAGAAACTTTCTGCAATCAAAGTTTTATTTGTTTATTTTATTTTTTATCGCCAACAAACAAAAATGCAAGGCAACTTAAGCTCGACGCTTTTATAATTATCATAACTGATAAATTTATTTATGTAGTCAATTTAAGTTGGCAAGCACCTGTGTGTTTCATTCATTTATGAACGTACTTTAAGCAATTCGCATACACATACATATGCAAGCGTTTTAAAAATGATTTATTTGTGTGGGAGATTGTGGGCTTGCGCTCCAACAAATCCTTATTCCACCTTATTCTCTCCGTCTGTGGAGAACACCTTTTCAAGCTGATTTCAAATCCTGTCACCGCCGAAAACTTTGTTCAACGGATTAATGTGTTCACCGCAGCTTAATTGCGTTTAAATTCGTTGCAACAAAATTGTGGCACGTACATATTTACCAACACAGCTCTACACATATGTATCCAAATAAAACAAATGTTGGTGTGTGAAGGTATAATGAGCCCTATCGGTCATATGTATGTATTTAAACCAGTGTGGGGTTATTGTCTGCCTGCAAGGACTTACAATCGTATAAATATTCAATCCTTGCGTTTTAATGTATTAATGTAAGCGCATGCAAATATACAAGCTTACAGACTCCTGCAAAAATATGACAGTAAGCGCGTTGAGGTGTGCTTGTAATTTATTTGGATTATTGACATATTTATAGCAGCTACTTGGTGTGACTCTATACCTGCAAATTGATATGCGTATGTATTGCCGGGGCCTTAGCATGACAACTTAAACCTCTGCTACGCACAAATACGCACACACAGAAAATACTTACATAGGTACATTGACGTTTAAGTCTCTTTTAGGCACTGTTCATAATATATATATGTATGTATGTATATAGACACATACTTTTACATCTCACATACATGTGGTATATACAAACTAACAATCACACAAGCATTGCCAAGAAAAACTTTGCTACGCTCCCGGTATGATTTTTCACCATTAACACGGAGCATACAAAATAATTGAATTGAAAAGTTACAAAAAGTTTAACATGTTTTTGAATAGGCCTTAAATGGATTTTAATGTCATGGTGGAGGCCTTTTATCTACTTTTTCCTTTTTCAAAAGTGGGGGTATAAAAGTTTGGCAATACGTAAGGTGCGAGAGGTCTCATATGTAGAATTTACGTGCTTTAATTTGTATGCATGTGCCCACAGTCATATACCTACGCATTTTGTATAGAAATATTTTATTACTTATTTTATTACTCGGGATACGATCTTTAGAATAATATACATTAATATATATATTAAAATGAATTTAAATATAGAACTATAAAACATTTTAGGTTTAATTTTGATTGGTAAAATATCTTCAACTTGAATAGTAAGTTAGTAAGTATAGTAGATTGTGAACGTCCACGTACCGCTCTAAAAATTTAACTTTTGGTCAACTTTTTTGAACTTATCTATTCTTTACAAACACAAACGTTTGTTTGGCAAGAAGAACAATTGCTACGTATTCCCCGAATTTCTATGTAAAAAATTATTGTCGTTGTCGCGAGGTATATACATTGTTTGTCGTGGGCGTTTGAACTTGAACGACGATCAATATGCGGAAGATGAGGCAGATTTCGAAGTGTCTGACATTAAAGTTGATGAACCAGTTTTCAAGGAGAATATGCAACAACAGAAATTGAGATTTTCGGAAGCAGTTGATGCATCAGTACCTTGATAAACTGGTATGAAAACAATAATGGTGCAAATCAGATATCATATCCTATTAATATGCTCACGAAAATTGTCAGGAGCTATTACACAAAAGAAAAGAAACAAACAATTCTCGACCGATTCTTTAAACCAGCCTTACAAATTGATATGTACATATGTATGTATGTATAATGTGAAAAAGTACAAACTAAATTTTTCGCGATTCTACTGTAAAATCAAAAATTGCGTTTCGTTTACGAACTATAATAAAGTATGTTAAAACCACATGCGGATCAAACAAACCGAAGTTTATAGAAGAATTGGTATATTTCTTATTTCCATTATAAATAAAAAAGATAAATTGGCTAATTTGACTCTGCACTCTTAAAAGTATGCAACAAATCGAATCTTTAAAAGGGTTTGGGTAAACACAACTGTTTTGACTGTTTTCTGTCTCCAATATGTTGCATACCTTGAAGAGTTAATGCTTTTGCCTAATTCCAAATAGTAACTTAGAAACTATGCAGAACATAAGAAAGTCTTGATAAATTTCCGAAAATATCTAACATGCAATGAAAGTAATGAGATATTTGCCTTCATATTTTCCAAAGGAGATTGTGGTTATAAGCATATCTACAACTGTACCACAGTGAACGCGGCTTTAAGCCTAATATTATAAAATCGCTACTTTTACCAAAAACGACACATAATTATGGATTATCACTTTTTGAAACTTTATTAAGCGTTAAATGTTCATAATAAAGGTCTAGCTTTCGATGATTATATACAACTTTAAAGTCTACTGGATTTATTTGACATTTTTCCCTTTGGTCGGGAAGCAAAATTACGTAGACAGCCCAAGTGAACCCAGTTCACAACTATTGTAGATTCTACTACTTTCGTATCTTGAAAATAGCAATAAGACTTTCTTGACGAATACCTTAAGCTTACCAATACCCTAGTAGGTAGAGAGACATGGAATATAAAAGAGTCACCCTTTAGAAAACAATAAATTTATTATATATTTAATAAATAAAACAATATTCGACGCATTGACCCTTTCTAATATAATTCCATTAAAAACTTAAACTGCTTGAAAATCAAATTAGTGTACGAATAAAATTACAACTTTAAGCTCAAAATAAGGCAAGCAGGTTTCTATGAGAAAAATGGAAAAGTACAAGTAGATACTATATAAACATTAATTTTTTGGTATTTTTTATTGGATATGAATTGAAAATATAAGAAATACTTATATTATCTTAATCAGCGAATTAACTTTAATTTCCAAACAACAAATCTCAAAATAGGCAGTCCAGTCAGTGTGCACAAAGCCTTGAACAAACATTTTTCTTTGAATTCAATTTCTTTGATGATAAAACATTGTATTAGCCAAATTAATAGTAATTGCTATAGCAAAATAAACATCATGTCGAACCACTTAGCGTTTATGTCCAAAAGAAACTAAAAAACTGAAAAAACAGCTTTCATAAATAAATCAGAATACCGGCCAATGGTACCACTGAACAAATTAGACAAGGGTCAACATTTGTACTTGCTGATAAGCAGAAAAAATAAATCAGTCACCATGGCATGCGTTGTGCCTTTTCTATGTCAGCTCATCCCACTCCCCGTAGTAAAGAGCATCTTTAACAGAGTAAAAACTATATTCGTATATACATAGAAATTACGCATCTATACAAATAGGGCTACAAAAACATGCTCTCACACATAAGCACACAGGAACACACACCTGCAGTTACATTGATGATGAGAGCTCAAATAAACATTTCCGAGTTAGGAAAATAACTAATAAAAAGCACTGATAACACTGAATATTTCTACGGAACCCAGCGTAATTGGTAAGCATGTTGTTGGAAATGTGAAAAGTGTAGCATACATTTAGGCGATTTAGCTGTGTTACCTATAAAAACTGCTTTAGCACCGATAACACAGTGCTCTGAACCCCGCCACATAATAATTGACAATGACTATAACAAAGTAATGCTAAATTACTTCAGGGTGGTGCGCAATAGGCTGAAAGGCAGCAGTCAGGTAGGAAGAAAATTATTATTCAAATGAAATAGTGTAGTTTTGTGAGATTTGTTTTTTATGCTATGTAAATACTTATGTATGCATATGAGAGGTAATGATGAAATGTGTGTTATGAAGGTTGAATGAGCTCAGTTTGGTTGCGGTCAGCAGTAAAATATAAGGTAGCTTTTTTGAAATCTAGCAGATACGCCAAATGCTTTGTGCAATTTTATAAATACGTTTTTCTACTTAAAATATCAGCAAATAGGCTTATAACGCCAATCAACAGACAAACCATTCAAAACCAAAGTCAGGAAAATTTATAAAATCAGTTACTGATGACGCCTAAAGCCTTCTCAGTTCGTTCCTAATGCTTGAACTCTACCTAAGCCCTCATTTCAATAAAATAAATCGATCTCCAGTGAGCTTTACTGTACAAGCCTTAAAGTGCACAGCCTCAACGTAGTAATAACGTTACCACCAAACCAGTATATAGTCAACTGTTGCCGCTAGTACCTCTAAGAAGAGCCAATATTTCATGAGTGCCTAGAGGTGCACCTGTGGCCTAGAGTGCCTAGAGGGCTGTGTCTACTCTGTATATTTTGTTCAAAAATATTCAGGTATTTTAACCGTACCATTATAGTTGGGTGTTCGCTGCTTTTCAATAACACAACATCCAAATAGGAAATTTCGCTGTGGTTGGGTGTACAAAAAGAGTTGGTCAAAGTCTTTTGGGTTCAGACTTTGGACAAATGCAAGAAAAACGACATATAAATAAAGGAGTTCGAAAGAGGAGCATAGCCAAGATCGGTCTACAAGGGACAGGCGACAGGTACTCCGGGCGAGAAGCAAGGGTCGGGATCCCGGCTACACCATCGCAACCAGAATAGATAATAGAGCTCATTAGAGCCTTTAATCCAAATCTTTATATTTATATAAGCAAATATTCCAGCCGATTTGAAATTACTAAAAGGTTTTGGGGTTACATCAAAAAAAGCTCATGAATGTGGTCCAGAGCAGCCACTACCCCTCTGATAAAGAGGGACTATATATGTTTCTGGCACCTTGTATTTAATCGGTAGAAACAATCCTTAAACAGGCAAATGAGACATGAATTAATCTGAGCCGCACAGATAATTAAAATTCAAAAGGAATGACATAAGAACTATAGTGAGGTTCCAACAGTTCAGCGGGTGGTTCATAGAGGACTTAAAAAAGTAAGGTTTTTTGGTCCCTGTTGTTTCACAATGGGCATTCTAAAGACCTAGGTGTAGGCACCTAACATATAAAAAACTTTAAAGACTTGTTAAGTCAAATACAAACATATTGGGAAAGATCGAAAGAGAAAGATAAAGAAAAATTAAAAAAAGGGAGATTTTTTTGTTCCGAATGACCAAATGACTTCACACATCATTATCAACAATTTTTCATCAGTAAACTTCTATAGAAAAATATCAGAGTGCTCAGAGATGAAGATCGATGAATATAAAGAGTCCATTTTTAAGAAGGACTCATTCAAGATCTTCAAGCTAATTTTTCAATTCGAATAATTTTTTAGCAAAGCTATCAAAAATGGGGTTTCCAGCTATTAAGCATTATTTTAGACTTGTTATATATATTATTACTAGTGGATCCGGCCACACTTTGCTGTGGTATTCATATAATAAACTATTCAATACAGTGACAATTTTATTTACGAATAAAGGCGAAGGTATATGAGTCCAAGAGATTGTACCCGAGGTTTAATTTTAAATATGTTCATACAAATAAGTTTCATTGGAAGAAATAATGAATCAATGTCTGGTTACCAGCCATTCTGTCCAGTTAATAGAGTTGTCCGTTTAATTGATTGTGCTTAAAAAACATCAACAATATGCATTAATAAAAGAGAGGCCCGCTTAATAGATCGTCCATTTAATAGAGCTTTCACTATATTTTTTATTTATGAATTGTTTTTACTGTCCTATCTTCTAAGTTGGTTTGAACTGGACGTAGTGTGCTAAATTTTACTAAAATCGGTTCAATAGTTTAGGAGCCCATCGCGGACAAACCACGTTATTTTTATATATAAAGATAATATATTAGTAACAGGTTATCACGTGTCTAATGAATTTAATAGGGTTCACGTTTATTCAGTCAATTTTAACAACCAGATGAGCACAAATGAGAATCTCTGAAAGTAGATATCTAAGACACCTTAGTTCAAAATTGCCGACTCAGTAGTAAGTGATCTCTCCAAATTTATCATTGACCATTATTTCAATAGCAACAAGTGATAATTGGATATAACAGTTAACGGTAAAAACAAAATACATAGTGACATCAATTTAAAAATTCAACTTAGCCAAATTGTTCCTTTTAAACTTCCACAAAACTCAAATTTCGTTAACGACATCCTTTTAATATAATGCTCCTACCCAAGTTCTTTAAAGTTTGCTCCAAAATAGAACACAAAAACCGTCAGTATTACAACCAACTAGTGACTTACATAACAAGCACTCCGAAATAGGACATACGAGTATTTATTTTTTATTCAGATATAAAAACTGCAAGCAGAATGTGTAGAGCAAGAGAAACGCTGTAAGCGTTGGAACCAAGTAATATCACAAAACTTCTACAAGTAGTCAAAGTACTTAAGGAAGAACTCATACAACAAACGACGCAATTTAATCAACTCACTGCGGAAGAAGTAAGCAACAGTAGGGAAGCGACGATGAGGACGCCGAGCGCCAGCAGGAAGAAGCAGCAGTGAGCAAACAAGAAGATATGACGAAAAAACCTTGCATACTTTTAAGCGTCACAAACGAACACCAGGCGTGCCCTTCAGCACGAAAATTAAGAAGAATGGCAGAAGTAGTGGTTCTCCCAATGAATCTAGTGCAAAGCCAATACTTGCGTGCTAAAAACCGTTGTATGCATAGGGCCTCCAAGCAAGGTCTACTTACAGGCATGTATACTTATCAGGTTAAAAGCAGCCCTGTAGGGTACAGAGTTTGTTTGGACATATAATCAGTAGTTGTACAAATGTCATGGCTCTGTTGTACCTACTAATCAACAACTAAACGGCTAAATAATAGAATTCTAAAAGTTACATACGTTTTTATAAGATACTCGTATACAATAAGTCGGCGCAAATTTTGATAGGTTCTTCCTACTAAGAGCGCCATCAAATTTGTTTCTACAAAAAAGTTTAACCGTTTAGACCGAAACCTTGGTTTTACATACATGAAAGTAACTTATGCATGTGCAGTAAACACAAGTAGTGATATAATATTTTATTGAAAGTCCGCGGCAAATTCTTAACTTGCCACTATTTGAAACTTCAAGAACTAGTAACAGTACTATCAAACATTCGCAGCAAATATAGACCCAGGGCTTCTGAAGTTATTTTCAATATAAAATAATGAATTAAAACCATGATTTTTGGTTTTGAACAGCATTCCTCTTTCCGTGAATTTTTCAATCTCCGTCTCTCTGTTTGGCCTCTCGCCTCTATTTCTTTCCCTACATTTTATTCCCTCTTCCTCTCTCTAGTTTATCTCAAAATCATTACTTGCGATTATATTGACAGTCAAAAAGTAGGCCTTCAATGCAGCTGTCCCGACAAACATTGAATAGTTCAAAATCTGGCCTCACGAAGCACGTGCCCAACAGGTCATCTTCTGGACTTATTTGAATTTATATGCACGTGTTTGGCATGTAACCTGAGTTGAACTGAGAGGTGGTAGAAACTTAGGAGGATCAATTCGGGTTCGATCGCCTTTTATCATTTTGAAAGTGACATGAATTGAAGTGGTGTGCAGGGTATACTTAACTGTTAAAGTATTTAAAATTCAGATATAGTAACGGTAATAATGTAGAACGCAGCAGTGCGCACACATGTGGAAAGGAAGTTCGAATGGATTTACAAAAAATACGGCTTAGAAGCAAGAAATATCTATGCGCATGTAGAAAGTGTGGGTCCCAGCCAGCTTCTAAGTGGCTCGTTGGTGCAGCAGAACTGCCGTAAAAGCTTTGCCAAAATGCCTAATGCATGTTTACATATATAAGTGCGCTGTATAACTTTCGGCTGGTATAACATCAAGTGAGTCAGCTGAATGGCAGAAAATCAAACAAGTTCAGCGTCGAGGGAAAAAAACAATAACAACAGCAACTGATTTCTAAAAATAATGTTATTCAGTGCGAGAAAGAGGCTGGCGCTGAGCAGTAATTGAATAAAATTCGAAAGCGAAGGTACAGAAAAAAACTTAAACGCAGAGCAAATAACTATGTTGATGTGTTGAGGTGCCGTTAAGCAAGCGTGGCATGAGTAGTCAAAAGTACGCTCGGAAGGTTAAAAGCAAACTGAGGCGCACAATGGAGTCATGTTTAAAATATATGGCAATGAATTTCAACACCCACTCACACATGTCGAACAACTCAAACAAGTGTAAAGCGAAAAAAATTGCAGCCGTTAAGCATTCATTTGAGGCAGTGTAAAATGACAAACACGCACGCAGACACTGACGTATACGAAACACACACATACATACACTTACATGTTTGGCAACATATTGCACGGCATACCCTTTATGTGTATATACTTATGTATGTGTTCGCTCATACTTAACTGCACATTTTAGGGATCACAAATTTGTACACTCCTTTAACTCTCTCTCTTCCTCACTTCTCTTTTCAGTCGTCAGCAACAGCAGGCGAAAGTGAGCGATGTCTGCTTTGCTTTCAGCTTAAGTTGGTGCGCGTAGCATATTAGAGTTCATGTTCAACAAGCTTGTCAAGAGGTGTAACAACTGCAGCAAAAATAGCAAAAACTACAACAAAAACAATACTCAGAGCAATAATAAAATTATTTGAAATTGTCACTAAATCAGTGCTTTTCATACGCATACATACATACACTTCTACATATACTATTTCGGACATACAATCATACATTTATTCCGTTATCAATCTGCTAGTATGTTTGCGTTTGCATACTTTTGCATGGTACTGTGTAATGAAAGCGCATTTAGCTGCAATTACTAGTGGCGGTATGTTTAGTAGGACGCGGCTGACATTGACTCACATCCACTAACGCTGCTCATGGACTCTACCACCGCTACTTACATTATTGCAACAACTACCACCAACTGTGTACCTATTTACTGTCACACAATAACTAAGAACACTCGATCTGGGTGAATGTCAGCAGCAAGTGTTTAAGTGCAGGTTAATCGGGAGAATACTATAGATGTTTTCGTATGTTTTATAATTAAATAGTTTTAGCTTAAAAACAAAATTCCAAGAACCAATCAATGATATTATAAGCGGTATTATGATATTTAATTACAGTAAGCGATCACAATTTCTACAATAGTCCATTATGGAGCCATTATTCTGAAACCTAGTATATTTTTTATTAAAAACATGAAATATACTCGTTATTATTTCACAGAAAATTTGAGATTTCATTCGGTTAGCTTCTTCTGCTATAGTTTTCTACTTTTTTAAAGTGGCAGATTTGAAAACTGGTAGCCGGAGTGGATCTTCAGTTGAAGCCATGGCAATTAAAAGTCCGTAGAGTGCACATAAGATACTTTATTAATTTAGTAGTTCGAAGGAATACAGTGGAGAGAATTCTACCTACGAAGAAACTAAAACAGATAAAGAAAGAAATATTGATCATTAAGGAAAGAAGTATTGATAATGCTAAAGTGATCCAATGTTGGCGATTCCGAGAGACGAACATCTTCTTAGGGAGAAAAAGACGCTTGCAAAATTTCAAATAGATATCTCAAAAACTAAGGGACTAGTTCACGTATATACAGATAGGCAAACGTGACTAAATCGTTTTCGACTCCTGGTGTTACAAACTTCGTAGAAAATGTAATACCATATATCTTGATATAAGTTCAAGAGAAAAAACACAGCGTTAGGCTACTGCCTAATCTATGAACAAGTTGGATTATTGGTCTTTCCCACAGTTAGAACAATTTTCTAAGCGAATATGATAAAAAACTCAAGCTCAGTAAACAAGCGTATACCCGAAATCTCTACTTTGAGTGAACACTTTTGCTTTCATGATTTTTAATTTAAATTTAAGAAGCTTTGGTTGACAATCTAACACTTGTGAAAAGAACCAGCTTGACTTTTGAGAAATTTAATGCGAAGAAGATAAGCCAAAATTTTCGATTTTACAATTATTGTAGTCCGAGGCGAGTGCATTCGTATTTTAAAGTGTAAGTATTTCTTTGAGAAAAGATCTACTTTACTTTGGAAACTCTATAAGCCAAATGCGTAGTTTCAGACAGAGCTTCATAATTCACCTATAAGATGTGCGGTGGGTAGTAAGAATTTGAAGAGAGATTTTTTCTGCTTTTAAGTTTCTAGAACTGTAAATTTTTATAGCAAAAAATGTATTTGCTTTCAGTTATAAAGAAACTATCTTTAATACTATGTGTATAGTGAAAAAAGGAAATTGAATTAAAGAGGGGTTTCGTTTATATATGCAAAAGTAGAATTATCAAATCTCACGAGAGATAGTCAGAGTTTAATAAGTGAGCCAGTCAGCTCCAGAAACAGAAGAACTCCAATTTTTACAGTTGTGCTGATGAACTGATAAGAGACTACCACATAGCTACTAAGGAGGAAATCAAGTAATAATTAGTTTGTTAAACTTCACATTTAAGATAAGAATCGTTTTGGAAGAATTGATGAAATTACATTTTCAAAACACATTTCAAATTTTTTACGAGTTGAAAGGAATGTGCTACAGTTTATATTCAAAGGGTTTCCTACTGAGCTTAAAGGAATCACGGACACACTTTTGATTCATAATTCATTTTCCAAAACATTTTCATTAAAGAAAAATCCGTGTCAATACAACAGCAAAACTTTCACCCACTTAAATACCACAATACTTTATAGGGTATCCCACGCTTCCTTCTGGGTGTTACAAACTTCATAGCAAACTTAATATACCCTGTTCAGGGTATAATACATAAGTAGACTTATCCATTTGAACGCACCGATCACAAATACAACACTGGAACTAAATGCTAAAATATGGAAAACAAATCAAAAGTATTCTTTTCAACCTTGACATGTCAAGTGAAAGGCACCGCTGCATATTGATCAGGAGCGACACATATTTACTTACACAAATACATATATGTATGTTATAAAACACACACTCGTACATATATTAAATATAAATTACATTATTCAAAAATGACCGACACAACATACGCGGGAACGAAATGCAGTAATCGCCGTCATAACAAGCTACTCACTTTCACTAAAATCTACTTTTGATTCCACTTTCTTTTGTCGTTTGCGGTGAAATAGAATTTGGACGCTGTCAGCTTGCTGGTGAAACTAGTGGATATTATGCTTAGTATGTTCATGTGTGTATGTGTGAGTTGAGGGTTTGGATTGAAATGAGATGTATGTGGCATAGTAAAAATAAAATGGAAACAGTGTTAGCATTGGGGCGCCAGCTTCAACAAAAAGTGACAGCCTTGACATCTGACTCCCCGAAGAAATCAAACAAGAAAATAATGATATTAAGAAGATGGGAGGAAGAAAATGTCAATGGATCAAATAGTATGAGAGCGGTTAATGAGAAGAGTAGAAAGAGGATATGGCTGAAGATATTGCAGTGGAATAGGGATTTTGAGAACGGAGTTGGGTAGGAAAGATAAAGATACAGGAAAGGTTCGAAGATAGTACAGAATTTTTTCCTGAGATTAAAGGATTAGTGAATCCAAAAAAATGCAAATTAAAATAATAATATAATATTATTTTTGTTTCTTAGTTGCTCTGTAATTTTGCGTAAATTTAAAAACTTCATTTTAATATATTTTAAAACTTTCATCCCATGAAAATTTTCTTCCAGTTTGAAAGCACTCGAACCCCAGGAATCACTTTATATTTTTACATAGTACTATCGATAACTTTCCCAATAATAAGAATGAGGACTGAGGACCATTTTAATCGTAGCAAAAACTTGTTAGATATAATTTTAATAAGACTACACTAGACGAGCTCTCTTATTTCTAACCGCTCTTACTTCGCTTTTTCGCTTCGTATGTTCAACCGACATTTTAAGTATTTAGGTACCATAACCAATGTTATTTTCTTCGTCTACGTACTGCAATAATTTATGCATACCTCTTGTAAATTTTCATTTATTTATTCCTTAATATTAAAAATCCGAAAAGTTAATAAGCAAATGAAAGACAAACAAAGTCAATTGCGCTGCAAGGGGATGAGAAATTGCTTCGCGGCGCCCACAAGCAAGAGCGAAAATCGTTAAAAATTAGCAAGAAAGTGGCCGAATGAATAATTTTTAAGGCAACGCCCCGCAAAAGATGAGACGAACAAAGAAGCAGCATATGAAGAGAGCTCTTAAGACCAAAAGGGTCGAGCTCGTGTCATTGCGAACATATGGTTGTGGTGGATTAAAAGTGTTACATCAGATGTCGGCGATTAAGATGAGTTAGAAATGGCATGTTCAAAAATTGCATTATATAGTGGGGTCTACATACATCAAAATTGTTGGGGGATATTTACGGTTTCTGAGAATAATTTGATTACTCAATATTTGACTTGTTGGCAGAGCATTTGACCTTTCTAAAGAGTACATGGTGTAAGTTAGTAAAGATATTAAATAATTTGGAAATTAGTAGCTTAGTAGATCAAAGACGGGCTACTACTAATTTTCTATTGAAGAGAAATTAATTTTCCATAAGATGGAGCATCAAGTAAAGAAAGCTATTAAAAACTTTTTTATTTTGAATTTGGTTGTGAATATAGAATTATTGAGTAGTTGACTGTTCTCGAAAGGTCTCTTAAAAACAAACTATTCGGAAAAAGCTTCCACAAAAATAAGCATGAAATGGCTAACTGCTGTTTTTAGCTCCTTTACTCTACAGCCTCAAAATATGTTGTATGTATGTCCTTTATCGTTTAAATGAATCAATACATAATTTGTGTAAGCCAAAATATCTTTCCGATATCGCCAGATTTAGCTGTTTTTCAGCTAAAAGGCGAATTAATCGCACGGGCAGCATTCAGGAGCACTAAGCATCTTAGAAGAACTAGAACAAATGAGCAATTGCTCATCGACTTGGACTTCGTTGGGGCGCATATAATCTACAGTACAACGAAAGACTGACTTGAATTTGAACTTCGTTTGGATGCATATAATCTATGGTACAACAAAAGACTGATATCTTGGAGATATAACAATTGAAAAAACCCCGGCTTACCGTAATAAAATTCATCTTTTTGACAAAATAGGTAATAAAACCATAGCTCCCTTCAAGAGTGATACACTCCAATTTTTCGGTACCATTTTAATACTCTCAAACATCCAAAACAAAGTTGCTAAGGAGAGTATTATAGTTTTGTTCACATAACGGTTGTTTGTAAGTCCTAAAACTAAAAGAGTCCGATATAGGGTTATATATACCAAAGTGATCAGGGTGACGAGGAGAGTTGAAATCCGGATGTCTGTCTGTCCGTCCGTCTGTCTGTCAGTCCGTGCAAGCTGTAACTTGAGTAAAAATTGAGATATCATGATGAAACTTGGTACACGTATTCCTTGGCTCCATAAGAAGGTTAAGTTTGAAATCGGCTCCTGCCACGCCCACAAAATGGCGAAAACCGAAAACCTATAAAGTGTCATAACTAAGCCATAAATAAAGATATTAAAGTGAAATGGCATAAAGGATCGCATTAGGGAGGGGCATATTTGGACGTAATTTTTTTGGAAAAGTGGGCGTGGCTCCGCCCCCTACTAAGTTTTTTGTACATATCTCGGAAACTCCTATAACTTTGTCAACCAAACTCTATAGAGTCGTTTCCTTCAGGTATTTCCATATACAGTTCAAAAATGGAAGAAATCGGATAATAACCACGCCCACCTCCCATACAAAGGTTATGTTGAAAATCACTAAAAGTGCGTTAACCGACTAACAAAAAACGTCAAAAACACTAAATTTTACGGAAGAAATGGCAGAAGGAAGCTGCACCCAGGCTTTTTTTTAAGCATTGAAAATGGGCGTGACATGTACAAAATATGGGTGAAATCGGTTCACAACCACGCCTTCTTCCAATATAACGCTATTTTGAATTCCATCTGATGCCTTCTCTGTATAATATATATGTACATTAGGAACCAATGATGATAGCGGAATAAAACTTTACACAAATATGGTATTTGAAAAATATGTAAATGACGGATAATGAAATTCGATTATCACTTTATGATGCGAGAGTATAAAATGTTCGGTGACACCTGAACCTAGCCCTTCCTTACTTGTTATAGCACGATTTGTCCTTTTCTTTAAAATAAGCCGCAGCTTCTGCGATCACTATTACATTCAATGAAAATTTCTTCCTAGCGAGCCTTCCTTTGAGATCAGAGAACAAATAGCTACTGGTGACTAGAAATGGAGGATACGGTGAATACGGAACCAATTCGAAGCACAACTCATAGATTTTTGCCAACGTTTTCGCTGGCTTGTCTTGATAAAACTGCTGCATTATTTTGATAAAACAGAACTTTCAAATGTGGCCATTTTTCGGCGATTATGTAATAGTCACTATTTATGGTCCTTCCTTTTCCAAGATAGTCAATATACATTGTTCCATCCGCATCCCAAAATACAGACGTCATCGGCCTTGTCAGCCGACTGTTGCATTTTTCCACGCTTTGGGGTGGGTTAATTGTGTGCACTGAAATTACAGAGACAATTTTAAGTGGAAGGATCCTGTATAAATGTCAACGAAGTTGTTTTCTGTTACCAGATTTTAAAACCGGCAAATCATATACATATATCAACATTGTTCAGGAAGCAAGGCAACAAAGATACCAGATCACAGAAAGTGTTAGCAGATACAACTGAACAAATTATTTAAAGGCGTTATCGACAAATTAATTATTGCTTTAAAGTCTATAAAATGTAATCTTCCAGTTTATACGTAAAACTTTTCTACTTTTCTTTGTAATCTCCAGGTTTTACTCAGATTTGTCTAACAGCTAAGCTTTTTGGAAGAGTTATACATAATCAGAAATTTAGCCTTGAACTTACTCATCAGAAATTTGTTCTACACGCTCTTTGCATTAATCAGAAAATTGAACTTAAAGAAGTACTTTAATCATATTCTTGAAGAGGCTTCGCAGCGATAAATGTTTCTCTTGCCTTAAATTAAATCGTATAATAATCTTAACAGATGTGTTGTTATTACGACATAAAGCATCCTATATACATATTTGCATTGGATGCTGCCAAATTGACAATTAATGGCTCACTAACAAGCCGGTTCCGGAAACCCGACTCTCGGGAATAAAGATGGCAGAGCCAAGGTTGAACGCTACAAATGATGAAGACTTTAGAGTTTTTAGAGTTAAAACAACATTCGCTGACAAAGTTTACCATACAAAATAGAATTTTTAAAAGACATAAAGAAATCTCGGAAATTGGACTTCTTCAAAGCTGCAGGCACATATTTTGGTACATATTTTGCACTTTACTTTCGACCACCACTTGTGACATAACATCAATTTCAAGCCGTCAAACAAATACTATTGCCATCCAAATAAGTCCAAAGAAGTTTTGGTTACAAAAACTGCTTTATAAATTTCCCAAACCTTCAATTTCAGCCAAAATGTATGTTCAACTACAAATGACGTAAAATAAAGCAGCAAAGTAGTAAAAACTTTTGCCATAACTCAAGTATGCGTTTATATTGTGGCATACTTTTAGGATGACAGTTTTTATTATATTACATTCCTCTTGTTTAAATTCCAATACGTACTAATGGAATGCAGAGAGAGCCAAAGCATAACGGGAGTGGTATAAGTAAAAGCGAAAATAGAACTGAGAATTTTCATAACGAAATTTATTTACTCAATACGATATATGTGATTAGAAACACATGAAAATCCAGTTGCATAAAGGTGCTTTAAGGCAATATTAGACTAGCATATATTGAGCTTTCTAGCAGGTGTATGCCAACACCAGGTACAAAGAATGCTCGAGTGTAACTTTTCGTCAGATATATTTATGTTGTGCCTCAAAATTGTGTCCCAGTTAGCTAAATCAAAGTTCGCTGCTACAATTTAATTAAGTTTTGCACTACCACTCCATTTGTATATGTAGGTATATATCGTCACCTGAAATGCAAAATAACGTATCATCAAAAAATTCGAAATTGAATGTCTTATTGATTACGCTTCACCACTTCAAATTACTTACATAATATTACATATGTTCAACATTTTCTGGTTCTCCGATCAAATATAAACTAGTTTTAACCAATATTAAAATTGTCTTTCACTCATGTTCAATTTTATTTCGTGTTTCATTCATGCCACTGTAAATTTCCGAAAATGTTGTTACGTTATTTTGCATTTCAGGTGACGATATGTATCTATCATACTTGGTTATAGAAGCAGCGCACATATGTAAGTATATAACAGTTTTCAAATGGATTCTTTGTCAATGAAAGTTTTGTTAGAAAAAAGCACGTCAGGTTCTTGACTTGCAAAAATAATCGAAGCTCTTGGCTTAAAGCGCCCATACACGAGCACACAAGTGCGTTCGATCGGTATGTGTGCGCTTGCAATTTATCGTGTATGGGCTTGTTCGCGTACCGATCCATGTTCGCGAAAATGTTTGATTTTTTACGATCGGTGCGCGAACATGTTTATCGTGTATGGCGTTGTCGGCGCACAAAATCTCATTTCTCTCGTGTCGCCGAACAGTGAAGATCGCGGACAATGGCAAGTGTTAAGGGGAGAGCCTGCTTTCGAGGCTTCAAAAAACGATTTTTTTGGGAGGGAAAGAAATAATTTATTCAAGCCAAATTTCTAGGTTTTATAGTTATATATTTGAACATCTTTCACAAATTTTTTGGATACGAAATCTTTGATATTCTGCCTTTGGGAAGCAATTGCCCGATGCATCTCGTATGTGCATTTTTCGGACGGCGGGCAGGATGCAGGTCGTAATTTCTATTGGAAACAAAAAATTTAAAGAGATTCATATTTTTTATGAATTTATCTTCTAGTTAAGCTGAGAAAATTCTAAAAAAAAAGTGTCAAATTTTAAATGTTTTTTAAAAATTGAATAAATAGTGGCTTTTGACCAAAAAAATTTTACTTTATGCTGTTTAAAAGTTGACTTTTCTTAAATTTTTTTATGTTTAAATAGAAGTTAATTTTATGTCAATGATGCCCGCCAATTAAGAATAATCGTAAAAATGAAAAACCGAGAAATCACGCTTCAAAGTTTTCGCTTTTTGCCCAAGCGCTCATACATACATATGTACATATGTATATCTGCTAGACGCTCGGTCACTTCCCTTCTAGCTTCGATAATATTTCGAATTCCCATCTATAACTTTGGGACATATTCTTAAATAATTTTTAAGGAAATTTTAGCAAAACGAAAAAAATCGATTGTTTTAAGCTTCTAAAGCAAGCTCCCCCCTTAATAAAGATTTCGTATCAGAATTTATTGATCTTATAAAAAATGAATTGACAATTTGGCAAATGAAAAGTGATAAATATAAAAATTGAGAAAAATAAAAGTTGGAATAACTTATTAACGAAATACAAAGAAATAGATAAAAGTGCTACATAAGAAGTAAATTCGAAGAAATGTTCCGCTTCCCTGTCGCACATGTTAACTCTGTGAAGAACGAACGCAAAATGGATTTGTGTGTCGTGTATGGGCAAACGAATTCATACCGATCGAACGTACTTGTGTGCTCGTGTATGGGCACTTTTACTGCCTGCTGTTGCTGCTACCTCTCCTCCTCTTATTTTTCCACTTTATATTACCACTCCTCCGTGATTTTATATTTTTTGCGCTCCATTCGCAAGTGCTTTTCATGGTACTTTTACGAATACTTGAATAAGTAGTGCCGCAAGGTACATCGTTGTGTGGCATATAACTCCTAAACGTATACCTTGTTGACGTGGTAGGAATGTAACGGAGGATTCCGTTTTCTTTTGCGGCAATCAAAAGTTGTACCATCTACAACGACAAACCGGCACGAGGGGCAGAGGAAGAAGAAAACGGGTATTGTCGGTGTGTTCTTTAAAAACAAAAAAATAAAAAATAAATGAATAAATAATGCAGTTTGTTTCTTCAACTATTCGCGCATGTGCGAAACGAAAGCAAAAGTTACGAGCTACAAGACGTGGTAGCAGCGCGGGGGCGGTGCAATAGTTATAGCAAACTAGATGGCATTTCATGGCATACTTCGGTTCTTAGCTAACTTGCAACAGGAAGAAAATTTTCGCCGCCGCACAAGACGTGACTTGAGCACAACAAAACAAAAACCACCTTTAGTATTAGAAATTTACTTGTGTTGTGCAGCTTTTATTTTTCATACACATATAGACATAAATATAAGAATATTACTTTTGTAAGTGCGCAATTATATTACTGCTATTTTATTTTTTACTACTTACTGGCAATAAAGTAAAATACACTTTCGTTATTACCTACATTGTTTCAATTCAACTTACTGTGCAGACTGGTTACTTTCGGCGAAAGAAAAAGAATAGAATAAAAGCCTTAATTATAAGTTTAAAAGGTTTCTCAAAGGATCCAGTGATCCAGTTTGAAATGTGTAAACCAAAATTGCTTGAGCTAAGTAAATCCTCAACCAAACCTAGAGCCGAGCTCACTGCAGATTATAAAATCATTTCCGCACTATAAAAAGACTACACAATTAGTTTCTTCGATATATTCCTGACGGTTTTAAAAGTCAGTCACTTCTGATGTCTTCAACTGAAACAAAACTTTTATAACTGTACCTTGGTCCTTAAGAAAGGTAAATATCATGCTGATATTAACACGATAGAACCTCTGACAGAACATAAACCTATATTGTCCTCGATTATTTATAGGTGATACCTACGACCGTTAGGTGAACAAAACTATAATACTCTGAAGCAACTGGTTGCAAGGGAATAAAAATGTAAAAAAATACCAAATGTGTTATTGAAGCAAAGCACTACTAATCACATATTAGCAGCGAATAAATGAAGCGCACGCAAATTAGGTGAAGGACTTGTAGATATTAAATTTGCTTTTGAATATTCATTAAATAGTATTTTCCGTTTGGCTCAGACGCAAACAAATAATTTTCTGTGCAAAAATTAGTTAGTTATGAATAGCTTGATGCCAATCAGCGTCAACAGTACTTAAATTATTAATATTCAATGCCAATAACAACAACAGAGTGCAGCAGAGCATTGCCAGTAAACCACAAATATCAGCACCATAATGTTAATTACGTGAATTATTGTTATTTTATTCATTGTTCACTCACGCACGGAATTACACGCACAGCGAGTGTTTAATTCTTATATTTAAACTTTTTGTGCATTCGTTGTCCCTGCAATGATGTAGTATTGTATTTATTTGTTGGTGGGCTCTAATTGGTTGGTGGGCTCTAATTCACATAACGGTTGTTTGTAAGTCCTAAAACTAAAAGAGTCAGACATAGGGTTATATATACCAAAGTGATCAGGGCGACGAGTAGAGTCGAAATCCGGATGTCTGTCTGTCCGTCCGTCCGTCTGTCCGTCCGTCCGTGCAAGCTGTAACTTGAGTAAAAATTGAGATATCATGATGAAACTTGGTACACGTATTCCTTGGCTCCATAAGAAGGTTAAGTTCGAAGATAGGCAAAATCGGCCCACTGCCACGCCCACAAAATTGCGGAAACCGAAAACCTATAAAGTGTCATAACTAAGCCATAAATAAAGATATTAAAGTGAAATTTGGCACAAAGGATCGCATTAGGAGATGGCATATTTGGACGCAATTGTTTTGGAAAAGTGGGCGTGGCCCCACCCCCAACAAAGTTTTTTGTACATATCTCGGAAACTACTATAGCTATGTCAACCAAAGTCTACATAGTCGTTTTCTTTAGGTATTTCCATATACAGTTCAAAAATGGAAGAAATCGAATAATAACCACGCCCACCTCCCATACAAAGGTTATGTTCAAAATCACTAAAAGTGCGTTAACCTACTAATAAACAAGTAAGGAAGGGCTAAGTTCGGGTGCCACCGAACATTTTATACTCTCGCATGATAAAGTGATAATCGAGATTTCATTATACGTCATTTATATATTTTTCAAATACCGTATTTTCATAAAGTTTTATTCCGCTATCATCATTGGTTCCTAATGTATACATATATTATACAGAGAAGGCATCAGATGGAATTCGAAATAGCGTTATATTGGAAGAAGGCGTGGTTGTAACCGATTTCACCCATATTTCGTACGTGTTATCAGGGTGTTAAGAAAATATTATATACCAAATTTCATTGAAATCGGTCTAGTAGCTCCTGAGATATGGTTCTTGGTCCATAAGTGGGCGAGGCCACGCCCATTTTCAATTAAAAAAAAAGCCTGGGTGCAGCTTCCTTCTGCCATTTCTTCCGTAAAATTTGGTGTTTCTGACGTTTTTTGTTAGTCGGTTAACGGACTTTTAGTGATTTTCAACATAACCTTTGTATGGGAGGTGGGCGTGGTTATTATCCGATTTCTTCCATTTTTGAACTGTATATAGAAATGCCTGAAGAAAACGACTCTGTAGAGTTTGGTTGACATAGCTATAGTAGTTTCTGAGATATGTACAAAAAACTTAGTAGGGGGCGGGGCCACGCCCACTTTTCCAAAAAACTGCGTCCAAATATGCCCCTCCCTAATGCGATCCTTTGTGACAAATTTCACTTTAATATCTTTATTTATGGCTTAGTTATGACACTTTATAGGCTTTCGGTTTCCGCCCTTTTGTGGGCGTGGCAGTGGGCCGATTTTTCCCATCTTCGAACTTAACCTTCTTATGGAGCCAAGGAATACGTGTACCAAGTTTCATCATGATATCTCAATTTTTACTCAAGTTACAGCTTGCACGGACGGACGGACAGACGGACGGACAGACAGACATCCGGATTTCGACTCTACTCGTCACCCTGATCACTTTGGTATATATAACCCTATATCTGACTCTTTTAGTTTTAGGACTTACAAACAACCGTTATGTGAACAAAACTATAATACTCTCCTTAGCAACATTGTTGCGAGAGTGTAAAAACGTCAGAAACACTAAATTTTACGGAAGAAGTGGCAGAAGGAAGCTGCACCCAGGCTTTTTTTAAAAATTGAAAATGGGCGTGGTGCCGCCCACTTATGGACCAAGAACCATATCTCAGGAGCTACTAGACAGATTTCAATGAAATTCGGTATATAATATTTTCTTAACACCCTGATGACATGTACGAAATATGGGTGAAATCAGTTCACAACCACGCCTTCTTCCAATATAACGCTATTTTAAATTCCATTTGATGCCTTCTCTGTATAATACGAGTATAAACATTAGGAACCAATGATGATAGCGGAATAAAACTTTACAAAAATACGGTATTTGAAAAATTTGTAAATGACGTATTATGAAATCTCGATTATCACTTTACCATGCGAGAGTATAAAATGTTCGGTGACACCCGAACTTAGCCCTTCCTTACTTGTTATTTTAGTATTTCTTCGAGCATAGTGTAAGCTTTAAATAAACATAACAATTTTACTTAAACCTTGATCGACCCTTGAAAGTTTTGGAGTACTTTGGCTGATAAAGAGTTTCCACAAAATTTTAAATAAAGAAATAATTAAAGAGGATTTGAACTTATTTTGGAACAAAGAGGAGGCTGATATTGCACTTAAGGTATAAATAAATAAGCATGTGCTTTTAGAAACATTTTGGTTTTGTAACAAAGGAAAACCGCAAACCACTTAATATAGTATGCAAACAGCATGTAATATTTGCTGGCCAATATTCAATGATGTACTATAAATATACCATGCATAAATACTTATCTAAGCTTGTTGTAAAGAAACATTGAGATATGCATATAAATGCCCGTATTATTTGCACTGCAGCTTTTTAATTATTTTCATTTTCCTACAAGTGTTTTAAGGCATCTTTGAGAAAATGCTTTTGTACAAAAATATGCAAGGATGTAAAAAAATTCGATGAGACTGTAACGACGTTCAATTTCTTACATTAAGCTACTTTCCTTTTCTTTCTTTAAATTAGTTGTTTGCGTTTAAAACCATAACAACCCAAGTGTCTGTAAAATATGAGTTTTTCGATGTGATCATTTTACTTGCGCTGAAAACTAAACTGTGCTCTAAATACAATAAAAAAGTAAAAAATTAACGTTTTACTTTATTCCTTAGTCGGTTTACCGAAGAGGTATTTCGATAATTCTTGCTGCCAAGAGTACTTGTGCATTTTTCTGGTCTTTAGATCTTTTGACTATAACTTTTTCAATGTTTATCTCGGCATTTAATTCTGTTTTTAGCATTGAGGTTAATACTTGAAATTTCTCAAATTCGGCGAAAGCATATCTATAACCTAAGGAGTACAATATCAGCAGCAATAACAGTTTAAGGACTGCCCTTGCCATATATAAGAAGATTAGGCCAACTGTGTTTGGCAGTCGGCATAATGATACAACAGGTTGTGTACGTGACGTGCGGTAGCATTAGAGGTGAATGTTAGCTGGAATGAATGGCAGAGAGGGATAAATATCAAAATATACGAATGAAATCAAGAAAAGTTTAGTATTGCTACACATAAATGCATAGAAAATTGAAGTATTTGCCAAAAATGTGAGAGTGTAGGAAACCGCAAAAAGAAATCCCTGTCTTACAAATGTGGTTTTCTGGATTTTCGAATTTTGGTGTTTTTCTGTGGTCATGTGCTGTGAGTGCACATAAACTTAACACACATAAATACAATGAAACACATACATATAAACTCACCTTGCTAAATTCAAGCACTTAAACTGAACAATGACATATATATATATATATATATATATATATATATATATATATATATATATATAAGTAATAATCCCTGCAAAAAGTTGGACTACATTATGTACTAGGACAGGACCACGATACTTAGTAACCAACACTAGTTACCGACGTGGTCCAAACATATGGAAAAAATATAGTTACATTAACATTGCGATGTCATTGGACATGACCACATCTGGTCCAACGCTGCATAATATAGGACAACCTACCAAACTACCTCCTTTGGTCCAACATATATTATGCTTACACAAGACCACTGCGTTCTCGACCACCTTCGAAACTACTTCGTCTAGTCCAAAATATATTCTAATTACACTAGACCATGGCACTCTACTTACTATTATTGTGGTCCAAATGGACCACATTTTTGAGCTAAGCAATTCACCTTACTCTATTTCCAATAAAAATTTTTAAACGCTGTTTTTATTATTATTTTTTTTATTAAAAAATTTTTAGTTTACACAAGTATATTAAACTTAAAATATTTTCTTTGGATGCAGCAACTCATTTTTTATAAAAAAATTTTATTTACATATATTACACTTAAATTATTATTAAAAACTTAACTCTATTTTGGGAGAGGTACGTATGTGTAACGCAAAAAAATCAGTTTTTATATTAGGATTTTCCTCTTTTTTACGACCTGAAAAGCCCTCCTCATTTCCGCTTTCGCATTTACTGCTGTTTTTCCAATTGCTTCTGTAATAAATAAAAAAATTATATATATGTACATATATATATTGTTTTGTCGTTAATGAATAATTAAATTGTCCATACTTTTAAGTATGGTATACACCATAGAAAGATCCTTAAAGCTCTTTTTGTTGCCAATTCCATTAGTGTTGTATTCAAGGCAAAATTTACGCGCCAAAACTTTTTCGAAATTTTTTACAACCTCTCCTTGCAACAAGTATTGCACTGCTGAAATCTAATATGTTTAAAATGATTTTGGATTAGGCTCTTGACATAAACAGTTATTTGTATATATAAATTATCGGACTCTTACATAGCAATATCTATTATCATCATTTACATATTTCCGCCTCTAATTTCACGATAACATCATCTGTTTTGATAGGAAATTTGGAAATAGCTCCAACAGTTCCCTTCTCATTTTGAGTTAGATTTTGTAACAAACCGGTATGTTCCGCCAAAATATTAATGATCACTTTGTTTTGTTTTTCAATTAATTCTGGAAAAATAAAAGAATGTGGGTATGTTAATGATATTCCATTTGATTACAATTATGTATATGGATATATATTTAACATACAATTCTGTAATTTTGTCAACAAATAATTTTTGAAGGTTGTTGCACTTATCGCAATCATCATTGAAGCTATCTAAATAATAAAAATTGTCAATGTAAGTAAAAACATAAACAATATAAATTAAAAAACAGTAGTTCACTTACCTAGAAATGATTGGGGTATTCCGGCGTTCATCCGGCGAAGCTTTCCAGCTGTTTCCATTTTTTTCCTTATGAACCAACTCCAAATATTTACATATGTATGTACTCGTAAGTATATGAAAACAAAATTAAAAACGTTAATTAGTGCAGCCATGTAATATTGGTATAAAAAGTAATTGGTCGTTATGTGGCAAACATAACATTTTGCAAGTTATGTTTTCAATTGAAAACATTTAATTTTCAGTTCTGGGTACAGCATCAGCTAAGCATATACCCAAAGCTGAAAAAGAGTCTAAGGGTTCTTTGAAAAAACTAATAGTATTAACATATCGTCTTCCAATTATTACCCCAGAGCCGGGATCCGATTTTTCAAAAGCTTGAATATTTATAATAATAAAAGGGTAGATTAAACAGATATTATTTGGACTAAATCTGCTAAAAAAAATAATGCAGATTGGTATATGCTTTAATATTTGAATTTATTTCTATAAATCCTGTTATTTTAGATTTAACATGAAAGTCAGAATATGTATTTATATTAGTTAGTTGCTTTAAAATTTTAGTAGGTCTTCTAACGTTTTTTTTTAATTTTGTAAATAACATAGTATACATCTTGGCACGATTCCGATTACTTTGGCGGCGTGGTAAAAAAAACAAATTTCCATATAAATGGGGTATGTTCGGATAGGGTAGCTTCTCCAGAGGAGGAATATCCAAAAATAATGTAAAATTAACTAATATTTTTTGAAATATTCACGTTTAAAAATTCAAAAATTTGCACTAAGAAAACATGTTTTTTCTCTATGTTTCTCTAAATTTTTTCACATTTTTCTCTTGTTATATTTAAACATACACTTTAAAGATTGAAATAAGTTCACATTTCACTTTTATTTTGTAATATTTTACCTATATTTATTAATTTAAAAATAACTTAGAACACCCATCGTTGCAAAGGCTAGATTGTTTACAATTATGAGGAAAACGTGCGTTGCCACATCTCAAACACCAAATTTGTAGGATTCTTAACGATTTTTCTTTGTTTGTTCTTTTGCGTGATTCTTTTTTCTATATTAATTATAATAAAAAATACTTTCCAACAGTTTTCAAATTATAATATTGAGTTGTGAAAACGTCTTCCATATACACATGTATATATACATATGTATACATATATACTATACATATGAATGTATATGTATAATATGCGATTTATGTTTAATAAAAATAAATAAGTAAAAATCTACAATAATATTGTAAAATTTATATCATATCGGGGTGACTGAAGTACTTTCGCGTAGTACTGCTTTCTGCGTTGGCGGCCTTCGGCCGCGCTTTAAAAAAATAACCCTGGTCGAGCGAATACCCGGGGTGACTGAAGTACTTTTGCGTAATACTCCTTTCGGCGTTGGCGGCCTTCGGCCGCGCTTTAAAAAAATAACCCTGGTCGAGCGAATACCCGGGGTGACTGAAATACTTTCGCGTAGTACTCCTTTTGCGTTAAAATAAAAAAATATATTGAGTTTCATTATAAAGTGGTTATATTTTTTGGTTATCTTGCACTAATATTCAAACAAAGTTTGAGTTTTCATTATAAAATGGTTAAATATTATTATATAATATTATTATATATTAAGTATATAATATTACATATTTGTTTATTAAATTAAATAAAGAACATATCCATATGAATGGATAGAGGAATTTTTGGGAAAAAGGCATTTCAGCGAATTTCCTTATTATCACATGGCAGCGCTCCATTTCGTCGTAATTTTAGCACACACATGATGTTCACTACGAGTGTAAAATGTAATTTTTAAAATAAAGATTTCTGCGGTAAAAAAACTGTTAAAAGTGTAAAATGTGGATTTATTTAAAAGTTTATAGTTTAAATTAATTAATTTGAAGTGAAAAATGTGAGTAACACACTTTACTTTACTATTAATGCGGTAAAATAGCTTGTTGAAATGCTCGATTTTTGGGAATTTTTGAACTTTAAGGTAGAATATCTCGTAAACTAAGCGTTTGCGGTACCCTATAACCCTATATATTTTTTAATCAGGAGGACTTCCTCTTTCCAACGGTACCTTCAAATCGCGGCGCCAAATTGTGCCTACATCTTCATGCACTTTATCTTTTAGAACTAAAATACCTGTGTAAAGCAAAAATTGTCTGAATTCTGTAGCTTTCCAGTGTGCAACTTCCTCAAAACTTCGAGGTAGACGAACGAATTCCTTTGGAATGTGAATTTTAAGCGATTCCAAATGATCGGATATTTATTTTTTGTTTGCTACATATAGTCGCTTTTCATAACTTAATTTATTTTTTAAAATTCTAACTAAAAACTTTTTTATAACTCCAAGGTCGATTAAATGCATTGGATCTAAAGGTACCTGTGTTATCATTTTTAAATTTACTTTTTCAAATGGTGTTTTAACTGTGCGAAATCCTATTTGGTGATGATCAATGTGTCTTCGGAGATCGAAATCTTCATCACTTACAATTTTTCCAACTTTCGTGGGATACACAAGGGTATTTCTAATTTTTTTTTGCTTCTGCTGTGCACTTTGAGCACCCATGAGCTGATGTGTGACGCGGAATACCACAGGCAAATGCTCTAGCTGGTGCATCACATATTAAAGATCTAATTTTTAATTCATATATTTTACCGCCTAGTTCTAACCCATTTACCCTTAGAATTTGAAACTCATTGACAAAATAGCTCAAAAACTTATCAATATCACTTGGCTTTTGCTTGCCTTTATATATACCCACAGGAAATACCGATATATTTGGAATATTAACTATGCGTATTAAAATTGGTCAAAGTTGAGTTCTTCAACTATTGAATAATGGCAGACCATCAATATTAATATCAAACACAATTTCATTAAATTCTAACACACTACTTTCAATTTTCTTAATTTGATTTTTAAGGCCGAGATGAACATACTCTCCCGGGAGAACATGTTCAATAACCACTTCTTCATTTTTTAAGTCCAATAGAACTGAGGGACTTAACGGTACGTCTAAATTTTCCTCTTTTAAAATAAATAAAAGCTCACGTAAGCTTTTGTGACCGATTCTATTTTTAATCTGCCAAGCTTTAATTTTTTCCCGAAAAGAATTCTTTAATGGAAGCTTTTCCCTAGTGGCATCAGTACTATGAAAAGAATTACAATGCGTAATATTCTCGGTAGCGGCATCGTTTCCCCGAACTCGTACTGATGCCTCATTTTTAACGGCTAATTGTTCTGTATAAAACTCTTTTTTAGTTTTAAAAAGGCGTTTCAAATGCCTCTAATTTAATTTATTATTAAAGTTTTCACACACTATACTCACCAAAATCCTTGAAATTTCTCCAATTATATCGCAGTAAATTTTTCTTCCCATCCATCCAATCCGTCTCACAATTTCAAAATGAGTAAATGTAGGGGTGGGCGATACACAATATATGAATACAACGACTTATCGATACTTTAAACGGATTAAGCGCGCATTGACACACTACGCCTTTTATCGCCCAAACTGTAGGCGAGGGCACGTCGAGGAAAATTTAATTTAATTATAAACTTTTTAAATCTATATACATATATATGTACATCTACATTTATACATACATAAATAAAAATGAATCGTCAAAATGTATGTACGCTCATAACTCAATAACGACTGGACCAATTTGGCCAATTATTTTTCTTAAATGTTCGTTGAAGTTCAAAGATGGTTTTTACGGCGAGAAAAATTCGAATAATTTCCGGAAAACCCCTAAACACAACCCTTTTCTTTTCCCCATACAAACGTTATATAAAAATGAATGTTTGTGTGTTAGTAACACTAAGAGAACGGTTGATGAAATTTTTAAAGGTTGTTTGTTGTGGATCGGGAAAGGTTTAGAAACAAAATACCTTATACTTTTCATGAGGAGAAGTCGGAAAATTGGACAATTCCAGAAAGTAACATTTTCCATACACATTTTTTTCAATTTTTGTTTGTTTTGTTTTTCAATATTTTGATTTGTAAATTATTTGAATCGTTCAATTGCGGTCGCTTGCTTTTTTATTCCGACTATCCAAAGGAAAAATTATTGAAAATTATTCAGTGAAAACTTTATGTGTGCTTCAGACGAAGTGATCAATTACAGATTGAAATTTGTTACGAAGCCACGAAAAGGTCGCGCTAATATTGGTCGGCGTTCTTTTTGCCGTCAGCGTATGGCAGCCCAAGGAAATGCAAGAATTACTCCCAAAATGCGATGACATACGTGCGGAATTATGGATCGCGGTCAATCAGCTAGCGATCGTAACGATATCACAGCACGACTTTTTAAACAGTAGCTGCGATGTTTGATGGTCTTTATCTTGAAGCAACCTATGGTATATATGGTGCTGTTAGATGCTGAATGTATTCTGTTGAGTACACACAGTCATCTTTGGATGCGGATGGTGATTACACCAGATCCTATTGATGAAATCATTTCAGCGGAAATTTCTTATTCAGAGATAGATCCAGAATTATACGAAGTGGTGAAAACCAATATGGTTCATGGACCTTGCGAACCTTACAATCCCACTTTGGTTTGTATGTCTGACAATAAATGCACGAAACACTACTCGTGTGCTTTTCTTTCGGAAACGGAAATGTGAAATGATGGATATTCACTGCATCGGCGCCGCTCACCTGCGACAATGGCATAACATTTAGCATTTAGAGGCGTGAATATCGATGTTAACAACACATCGATGTTGACAACACATGGATCGTACCATATTCACCACTTTTGTCTAATTCACATTCAAAACTGATGTCAATGTTGATTATTGAAGATTGGTGTAATCGATCAAATACGTTTGCAAGTACGTCACCAAAGAAAGCAACATAGCGGTTATTGGCCTTGAACGATATGAGATCAGCAGTATCAAATGGGTCGATATGTGAACTGCAATAGAGCGCTTTGTAGGATATTTACTTTTGCAATTCATGAAAGTTTTCCGACTGTTTTGCGTCTCGCGGTTCAACTTCATTTAAGTCATCGCGTATTGTGAATGGTACAGTGTGTGCAACATTTTGAGAAGCATGCCAGCAGTAGCATTTGCTGGAACATGATAATCACTGGAAACAGACGAAGGACAATGCAATAGTTACTTCGCATGCCACTGAAGTTCGCATAGTTTTCGCGAAGATCATTTCGACATATCAGCCTTCAAATTCGAGTTAATTATGGGATACGAAAAAATTACATTGCCGATGACATTTTACATTGATTCGCTAAGAATTGGAAATGGGCAAATTTCGGTTGATACTTCCAGTGGGTTGATATCAATTTCACTTCCCTTTTGTCAATTCACTTCAACGGAAGATGAACTCATCACGAATGTTTATCCGACCTTTATTATTTAGCGTAACTGCAATTGCTTGAGTGCACGCGCAATTTTAGCTGCCAAAAATACCGATGTTATTCAAAGTCAAATTCCGGGAATTTATCCTATGTTTTTCACGTGGCGTGTTGACGAGTTGGAAACCCATCTTCTCTGTATATTTACGCACCAGAACAGAAATCAAAAAATAATGTTTATTAAGCGGCGCAACATTAAAAAAAATTTAGAAAAATCGACAATAAATCATTTTCGACACAACATAATTTCAACTTTTTTTCATTTCAAAACAAATAATTTCACGCAGGACAACGGCTGCGGGGTCAGCTAGTTAAAAATAAAATTTAATAATTTGGCATTAAATTAACTTTACAAAAATTAAAATGAAATTCTTTGGAAAAATTTAAATTAATTAAAATTTCTTTTCTTAACTAGTGCGACTGTGTCAAATGTCACATCAAAATAATCAGTAGTGTTTAGGATGCCTGTCTTTCTGAAGAACGTAACATGCATTTTTTTCCAAAAGCAGCGCCGCGTTAACGTCTCTGAAAAAATTCTTTCCGACTACCAGGAATTATGTAACACATTATTATCGGCGATGAGAGCTATTCTTATGGCCTGGAAACAGACGTTCATTCAGCCGAATATCTTACCAAAGGTGAGCCGAAGCCAAAAAAACACGTCAAAGCTGGTGAAAACTCAAGGTCATTTTGACAGTTTTCTTCTATTATCGAGGTGTGGTGCACTCCGAATTCATTCCGACCGCCCAAGCTGTCAACGAAGAATACTCCTTTAGTGTTATGTGTCGTTTGCGCGAAGCTAATCGTGAAAAGAGGACGGAATTATGGGCAGACAACTCCGGTTTTTTCACCACGGCAATGCAACGATTTTTCTCCGTGTGACTTCTGGCCAGTTAGCAAAGACAGATCGGTTCGGGAAACTCTATGAATCAGTACGCTCAATGAATACTCTTCCGCAATTTGACTGTTTCGAGAATTGCCAAAAACGTTTGTGCAAGTGTGTTGGAGCCAATGGGTGTTATTTTGAGGGGCGATTTAGACTTTGAAGAATAAATGAAAAATTTTAAATCTATGAAGTCTTACTATTTTTTGCTCATTGAGGTATTTATACTTTATATGGTCTCCGACGACCCTTTTTGAGTGTTACAAACTTCATAGTAAACTTAAAATACCCTATTCAGGGTAAGAACCGTAGAACTCACTAAGGGTAAGAAACTACACCAATATCATTTTAAAAGCAACTACTGTTTGGCTGGTTGTCCCACTTTTCTCTGAAGAAATCAGATATCTGTATCAGAAATTAAAAAATTTAAGTTAACGATGAGAGAACTTTCCTCACTTGCGGGAACTTCTACAGATGACTCCATCTGTTATTTTAGTAAAATATAAATAAGTTCCGTTAAATACAAATAGCTCATAAGCCTCTTCAGTATTTAAACTTAGAAAATGATAAAAAAATTAATAAAATAGGTATAAACTTTACTGTATTTTTTTTATTTTATTCTATATTACTTTCATATTTTATTTCTTAATGTTATTATTTTATTTTATTTATTTTAAATTCAGTTCATTTTTATAGCATTTTGTAGAAAATGTGTTTTACTGTTATAATTTGTTTCACGATGAGCTGTACACGATATACGACGACATTGCCATAGTTCAGCGAATTAAAAGACAGCGGCTACGCTGGCTAGGTCATGTTGTCGAGATGGAGGAAAACACTCCAGCTCCGAAAGTATTCGACGCAGTACCCGTCGGGGGAAGCAGAGGAAGAGAAAGACCTCCACTCCGTTGGAAGGACCAAGTGGAGAAGGACCTGGCTTCGATTGGAATATCCAATTGGCGCCACGTAGCGAAAAGAAGAAACGACTGGCGCGCTGTTGTTAACTCGGCTATAATCGTGTAAGCGGTGTCTACGCCAATTAAGAAGAAGAAGAAGATTTGTTTCACTTCGTTCTACTATATATTATAAATTGAAGGAACTCTACTTCCCTCACCAGCAGAAAACGACTTTGAGGTTTTACTTGAATATTGCTTATATAATGTATTAATTCCTGTATAACTATTTTCTCAAATTTTAAAACAAAGCAACCTAACAGCTTCGTTCATGACACAGTCGCAACAAAAACAACAACTTCAAATAAATTAAGTTCTTCAAATAGCCCTAGGCATTTCCTTTGCTTTGCTAATGAGCTTAACTTAACGCAACTCAATACAGGCGTTAGCCGAGTTTAATATATACACGCGCATATAAAAGTGTAAACACAATGGCTACGACAGACTGCAAACTACATCTGTCAAATATTAAAATGCACACGTTCTTATGGGCAGTGTTATTTTCACAGCTGCACGATTACACGACTGCAGGCCGACAGTTGTCGTTCTCGCTAACTTCAATATCCTCCTATTTTTGCCAACGACAGTACGACGACAGTAGAGTTGACAGTAGAATGGAAGATAGAAAGAGGAGGTAGAGTGGTGATGCGACTAATATGTAAAATGTAAAATTATTCACGGCTCTAACAAACTTGACGTTATTTTACAAATAAAAGCATAAAATAGCTATATTATAGCTCTATTATATCATTTGTAATAACAAGTGATAATTTAAAGCAAAAATATTTACCTATTTACTTATTTTTTGGATAAAAATTTCACTTTGAACAAAATATTAAAATTTCATTGAAGTGAAAGGTATTAGTATGGCCACAACGAAATTGTGTACATGGAAAATGGACAACTGCGTTGTTTTGTGTACATGCCGGCCACATTGTGTTGTTGTTGCTTCTCAAAATGTACATGTAGTAAGATGAACAACGACGTTTTCAGTTCACTGTCGTGCCGCTGCAGTCTGTCGTAGCCATTGTGTTTACACTTTAACTCTTAACGGCGACCGTTCGAACCAGCCATTCGCTTAACTCTACATTTGTTTATTTACAAATGACCGAAGTGGAAATCACATAAGTCAATTTCCATTTCATCAATATTATTAATTTCCAACACACAGTGAAAAGGATAGCAAAATTATGAAAATATACGTACCACTTCTTACCACATGAGCAATGAAATATGAAGAAAAATAGAACTCACAAAAAACAACAACAAATTCGCTTTAAATTATAATGAAGTTGTTTGGAGTGTTAGAAATGAGCGTAAAGAGAAAGTGCAAGTACTCGACCAGGTTGACCGGTAAGGATATAAAGCAAAGGCAATGCAGGAAGTGACAGCGCTCGGTTAAGGCAGGAAAAAACAGACAGTACATATACAGCAAGCCCAATTAAAACCAAACACTAAAAATAGAGGAAAACGCAATTTAAACTTTCACTTTGCGGTAACTAAAAAGTTCAAAATTTTTTGCCCTACGTGAACAGAAGGAAAGACATAGTGTGGCAGCACTAGTCTGTATGAGTCATAAGATATGAGGCTAACGCAAGGGTTACAATAAAGGATAAAGCGGTATACAAGTGGGGGGCCAATGGATGTTGTCGTTGTGATCCGCACAAAACGGAGATAACGACGAAGAAGTTTTGACGAACAAAGAGGAGCATAAAAATTACAAACTGTATTCCACACCCCAGTTCCGACAGTGCGATTCCGGTTTTCTTGAGCTTCCAACATTTTGCATTTATTTGCGCTTTCCCTTTGACTTTATTATTTTTTTTTTATATTACTTTTATTACTTTCGCAACTGCAAACAACACTTCCTGCCAAAGTGCGTGAACGTGGCCAACACGTTTGCATTTTATCGCTGCCTGGCTTGTAATTGCAATTTTTTTTGCGCTTGTAATTGTTGTTGCGTTTTGTAGGAAAAACTTTTCCCGTTGCGTGTTTCAGCCCTACCTCTTCGCTAGGTTGATTGCCGCATTTAAATGCAACCTCTTATCAGCCAACCAAGCGGATGAAAGATAATGCTTTGAGGTCCGAGTAAGCAATATACGGCCGGAGTCTTTTGTTCGAGTATGCACTGCTGGCGAATAATTGCTTATAAGAACACAATTTTAGCACGGAATTAGGCATTTGACAGCTTAAATGCAATCCTTGTTAAAGAAGAAGTTAAGCATTCTTTGATTTAATTTGTCTACCGTGAACAGGATTTATTATGTTTGGCATGAAGTTTGTAATACACAGAAGGAAACGTCGGACACTATGGTATGAAAATGATCAGCGTGATGATATATGTAGACTTAGCCATTTCCTTCTGTAAGGTTGTATATGTATACGCAACTAGTCGCTCAGTTCTGGAGATATCGCTCTAAAATATTACACACATTCTTTGCTCCCTAATAAGCTGCTTATGTGTCGGCATCACCGTTAACGGATCACTATAGCATATAGCTGTAGCTGTCATACAAACTGAACAATCAAAATGAAGTGCTTGTAACGAAAACTTTCTTATTTGACAATACTGCAAATCCAACGCTAATACATCCGATAATTTTTAAGATCAGACCATTATAGCATATATGGTAGCTGTCATTCAAACTGATGTATCAAAATCTAGATATACTCGTGGATCGTTTTTGTTTATATAAAAGCGGTCAAGAGGCAGAATTTTCTAGCGAACACCTATTAAATTCTTAACTATAAATATTGATTGGGATAGCAACAGATGTTTAGTTGTCGATCAAGCCATACACATTTTGTAAGCACTCACACCATGATGAGCTTACGAAATTTTTGGACCGAATTCGCATTAGATATATAAGTATTCATTATTCAAACCTCTTCCTGTTTTAAAACGAACCAGTACAATTGTAGGAAAAACTAATTGGGCTGTGTAAACTGACGTTGAGCAATACCACAAGCTCCGTCGGGATGGGGAAGAACCTCTCCGACAAGTTGGAAAGACCAGGTGGAGAACTGAGAGAACTAATTGCAATAAATAAATTAATATGAAAAGCAATGTTGTAAATGGTTTCTTTGTTATTGCAGCTGCGTTGTTATTGCCATTGCAGCTATGGCTGGTGGTAATGCAAGTTTTTGCAATTTCTCATGTGGTTGTTGGACTACGAAGTATTACCGGACGCATAACAGCCGCAAATGTCCTGTCGCCAACTGCCAACCTGAAGTCTCCACTAAAAGAACCATGCGACGAGCAGGACGAACAACCCATGTGACTAACCAACGGAGATGGGGTGAGAAAGCCAACTTGTCAACCGGTTCGGACAGCTCGCCCGTTGACTGTGTTGCTTGCTGCCTTGCCGCACCGCATCAAGGAAATGCTCTTCATCCTGCTCTCATTTCGTGCTCTGAGTGCTGCATTTCATGGCAGCGACTTTTTTAAGTTGCTAAAATTTGTAGACTTGTTAAATGTTTTTATTTATTTTCCAATTTTTTGTCTGCTTCGACGGTTACTTTTTTATTTTTCAGTCTTGCTGCGGCTGCGTTTTACGCTTAACAGCCCGACATCAAAGACAGTAAATAAGTCACAGCTTCTCCGTACCGTCATAACCTCAGTCTAACGACTGTATCCGCGCTCTGCTCGCTTTTCTTTCATCTAAGTCGGTCCCATCGACGTGCCGCCCACTTAGACGTAACCCTTGTAATGTTGCAAATTTTTTTGCGACTTTACTTGTCGACCGCGCCCCTCATTTATCTGAACTAACCGAACCGAAAATGAAATTCTCATACGCAGCTGCTACTTTGAATAAAACTTTTTTGTTTGATATTTGATTCGTTCTTTTGTATTGCTCTTTTCTCCTTAGTTTGTCCGCTTTTCTCCTCTAAACTTTGCTCCTCTCACCCTTTTACATTACTCTACTTATATTTAAGTGTGCGTTTCACTTGGAATAAAACTACTTTCAACTCTTTCCTCACGTACTAATGTCGAATTTTGTCACACTTGGTCATTCGAAATGGAAATTTTAAATTGTTCGAAGCGAGCCTTCTAAGCGCAATGTTCAGTAACAGTATCAAATTAAATGTTATAAGTTCCTCGTTCTAGAAGATTAAACTTTTTATGATATTATTAATCATTTGCAAATGCTATCATAATTATATACTTGTATATTGAGTTGATCCATAGTCTTGGGGTATTCTCTGCAATAATACCTTCGTTCTAATATTTCGGAAAGGACTAAATCTTCTAAGCGTTCTTACATACGTTATCTCCGCCACATGAATTCAACACAGTTTTTTTTTCAGTCTTATCGAATATTTTTAACGAAATATACTTACATATATTGCTGTGAGCAAAAAATAATAATGCTTGGTTTTTACTAGGGCAAAATAATTGACTTCAAAAACTGCCTCAATGAGCAGCTGTTCATCTGGTGCGTCAAATTCGTTTTCATTTCAACATCAGTTCTAAACCTGTCGTTAAGTTTTGGTGTCAGATGATTGACAACCCGTTTTCACTATAGATGGCAATTGTGAGAAGACAATTTCACCAGCTGTTATATTAAAAATATAATTCATTTTAGAAAAGTGCGTGAAAAACAAAAAAATTATAAATATAAAAAATTTGCTATTGCAACTGCGGCGCTATGTCTTATAACAACATTAAAAGCATTGAAAAAAGAGGACTAATCAAAGAAAGCCAAAGCAGTTAAGGTTAAGGATAAGACCAAGCTTAAATAAGAGTTCTGGCAGTGGATTTTACATCACACTTAGATTTAAGCCGATTTCCCAGAACCAAAAGTAATTGAAAAACTTCCTGAGGACGACTCTGGAAGACTTCGACTTTTTAGTTGGGCGCCTTACAACATAATTATAATATATAGGGTAGTCGAAAAAGTATCTTCGCATTTCTAATCAAACTTCAACTTATTTTGTTTTTAATATAATGAATGGCTTTTTGCTATTTTTCCGCTAGAGACATTATTTCATCAGTGTAAAACTTTTCTGGTTTCTCGGCGAAAAACTGCGACAAGTATATTTCACAGGCCTCTCTTGAAGCTAACTTTACTCCATTAAGGGAGTTCTGCATTGATCGAAACAAATGGTATTCCGATGGTGCAACGTCAGGGTTGTTTGGTGAATGATCACAGATATGTTTGGTCTAGCGGTGTTCTTATGGAAGACGAAGCCCTTCCTGTTGATCAGTTCTGGCCGTTTCTTTTCGATTGCTTGCTTTAATCTCATTAGTTTTTGACAGTAAAATATATAGTCAATATTTCGACCAGGCTGGAGCAGATCATAGTGGATGATTCCTTTCCAATCCCACCAAACACTCGGCATAACTTTTCGAGACGTCAATCCCGGCTTTGCGACCATTTGCTTCACCACGCTTGGACGTATTTGATCTACTTTCGCCTCCTGTTACTATTCGCTTCAAAAATTGTTCGATTTCATTTCGTTTCAGCAAAGAATCGCAGATGTTAATTCGGTCCACTAAATTTTTCACATACAAATCATGTGGTACCCGCACATCGAGCTTCTTTTTGTGGCCAGCCTTTTTATATGGTTCAAAATCGTTTGATAATGAATCTAAAGTTCGTTAGCGATGTCATGGCTGTTTACGTGACGGTCCTGGTCAATCTTTTCCATAATTTCATCGACTTTTTCAACGATAGGTCGACCAGAGCGAGGTGCACCTTTCACTTCGAAATTTCCAGAATGGAAGCGAGCGAACCATTTTTGTGCTACACGAACTGATACAGCATCGGAGATATACCACTGCAACGACATCTATTATTAAAATACGAAAATAGTTTTTTGACTCTCTAATATTTATAAAAGAAATTCATGATTCCGTGAAGCGATCTCGGTTGGTAAAAGACTGATGGCAACACTACGCTATTTGGCCACAGGCCATAACTTCTCGAGCCAAATGAGTATTTTCGAAAATCTACCATTTGTCATATAGTGCGTAAGACGTGTGATGCAATTTTTGAAGCTTTAAGAAATTAGTTTTAAAAGAAAATATTCAGGTATACATATTCGTGCATAAGTGAAATAATAAAAACTGTATTATGATAAGGTTCCGAACATCCAAGAAGAATAAATAAATGTGTACGAACGTTTTTACCAGCGATGGAATTTCTCTTATTGCTCGGCTCTGGAGTATTGGATGGAAAACACATAGCGATTCAGGCGCCTGTCAACTGCGGTTCCGAGTGTTTCAACTACAAGAAAAACAATATCATTATTCTGATAGCTATGGTTGATGCCGACTATAAATTTTTGTTTGTAGAAGTTGGAGCTTATGGTCGCGAATCTGATGGAGGTTGTTGGAAAGTAAAACTACTGGAAAACAATACAATTTAAATAAATTAAAATATCTTGTTTTTTAACATATTCAGATGTGCTCTTTCGATGGCCCTTTACCCTTTAAAAACGTACTTAATGAAACCATTCAGCTTCCGCAATGAAATGATGTCGTACAATAAATTTAATTATAGACTATCCAGAGCAAGAAATGTGGTGGAAAATGTTTATTGTGTTTTCGGATCGTCACGTTACAGGCGACAGTTATTGTCTTCGCGATTTGTATATTACATTATTTAGGCAAAGACACAAAAGGTATTACTGATCCGGGTAATTGAAGTTTTATGAAGTAGGTCATGATTCCTAATGGAGAGGTTGAATGGAAATATAATAGGACAATATTACGTGTTACGTGTTTGTAGGCTCTTTCTCTTTTACAAGAATGTAATTCCATAATTTAAGTGATTTTGTAAGTAGAAAATATTTTCATGGTCTTGTTTTAAAAATTTCTTCAATTTAGATGAAACGAAAGTATTATCAAATTGAATTCAATGTACATATTTTTATATAATGCATATCTTATACAAAAAATGTAAATATAAATATACAAATAGTAATATTTTTTACAATTTATCATGCATTATGTATACACTGACATTTATTAGATTTGAAGTGGAATTCGTTTCAGCACGCAAAGTCGGCTCTAGAAACTTCAAATATACATATATAGAGCGGGCTCATCGTGGGCGTTTTTCCAGCACCTTGTTCAGTTTTTGTGTAACTTATACTATTAAAGGCCGTCTGGAATAAATGTTTGTTAAATAATTTTTTTTGTAATACTTTATACGAACTTACGCGTAAAAAGCAGCAATAATTGTTCTGAAAAAAACAACAAAAATAAATAAATTATAACCTCAAAAACTATATAAATAACAAGTAAGGAAGGGCTAAGTTCGGGTGCCACCGAACATTTTATACTCTCGCATGATAAAGTGATAATAATTTACATATTTTTTTTTATTTTGCTGTAAAATTAATTAGATTAGATCAATTTGTGTACTTTGAGTATTGAATTGTATTTTCATTTCCTAATGTACATATATATTATACAGAGAAGGCGTCAGATGGAATTCAAAATAGCGTTATATTGCAAGAAGGCCGATTTCACCGATATTTCGTACATGTCATCAGGGTGTTAAGAAAATATTATATACCGAATTTCATTGAAATCGGTCGAGTAGCTCCTGAGATATGGTTTTTGGTCCATAAGTGGGCGACGCCATGCCCATTTTCAATTTTTAAAAAAAGCCTGGGTGCAGCTTCCTTCTGCTATTTCTTCCGTGAAATTTAGTCTATCTGACGTTTTTTGTTAGTCGGTTAACGCACTTTTAGTGATTTTCAACATAACCTTTGTATGGGAGGTGGGCGTGGTTATTATCCGATTTCCTCCATTTTTGAACTGTATATGGAAATGCCTGCAGAAAACGACTCTATAGAGTTTGGTTGACATAGCTGTAGTAGCTTCCGAGATATGTACAAAAAACATAGCAGGGGGCCAAATATGCCCTCCCTAATGCGATCCTTTGTGCCAAATTTCACTTTAATATCTTAATTTATGGCTTAGTTATGACACTTTATAGGTATTCGGTTTTCGCCATTTTGTGGGCGTGGCAGTGGGCCGATTTTGCCCATCTTCGAACTTAACCTTCTTATGGAGCTAAGAAATACGTGTACCGAGTTTCATCATGATATCTCAATTTTTACTCAAGTTACAGCTTGCACGGACGGACGGACGGACAGACAGACATCCGGATTTCAACTCTACTCGTCACCCTGATCACTTTGGTATATATAACCCTATATCGGACTCTTTTAGTTTTAGGACTTACAAACAACCGTTATGTGAACAAAACTATAATACTCTCCTTAGCAACTTGTTGCGAGAGTATATAAATGAATCCCCAAAATGTATGTACGCTCATAACTCAATAACGCCTGGACCAATTTGGCCAATTCTTTTTCTTGAATGTTCGTTGAAGTTCAAAGATGGTTTTTACGGCGAGAAAAATTCGAATAATTTCCGGAAAACCCCTAAAAACAGCTTTTTTCTTTTCCCCATACAAACGTTACATACATACATATATAAACATGAATGTTTGTTTGTTAGTAACACTAAGAGAATGAGAGAAGAGAAGGATCGGGAAAGGTTTAGAAACAAATACCTTATACTTTTCATGAGGAGAAGTCGGAAAATTGGACAATTCCAAAAAGTAACATTTTTCATACACATTTTTTTCAATTTTTGTTTATTTTGATTTTCAATATTTTGATTTGTAAATTATTTCAATCGTTCAATTGCGGTCGCTTGCTTTTTTATTCCGGCTATCCAAAGGAAAAATGATTGAAAATTATTCAGTGAAAACTTTATGTGTGTTTCAGACGAAGTGATCAATTACTGATTGAAATTTATTACGAAGCCACGAAGAGGTCGCGCTAATATTTGTCGGCGTTCTGTTTGCCATCAACGTATGGCAGCCCAAGGAAAGGCAAGAAGTAATCCCAAAATGCGATGACATACGTGCGGAATTATGGATCGCGGTCAATCAGCTAGCGATCGTAACGATATCACGGCACGACTTTTTAAACAATAGCTGCGATGTTTGATGGTCTTTATCTTGAAGCAACCTATGGTATATATGGTGCTGTTAGATGCTGAATGTATTCTGTTGAGTACACACAGTCATCTTTGGATGCGGATGGTGATTACACCAGATCCTATTGATGAAATCATTTCAGCGGAAATTCCTGATTCAGAGATAGATCCAGAATTATACGAAGTGGTGAAAACCAATATGGTTCATGGACTTTGGGAACGTTACAATCCCACTTTGGTTTGTATGTCTGACAATAAATGCTCGAAACACTACTCGTGTGCTTTTCTTTCGGAAACGGAAATGGGAAATGATGGATATTCACTGTATCGGCGTCGCTCACCAGACGAAAATGGCGGAACATTTAGTGTTTAATTGGCTTAGACATTGAAACGCGATTATAGCGGCGTCGTTTCTTTTTCGCGTGGCGCCACCAGACGACTTCCAATGGCTTCCTCTTCCTCTGCCTCCCAGGGGTGTACTGTGTCGAACATTTAGGACAACATGACCTAGCCAGCGTAGCCGTGTTTAGAGGCGTGAATATCGACGTTAACAAGACATCAAAGTTGAAAACATATGGATCGTACCATATTCGCCACTTTTGTCTAATTCACATTCAAAACTCATGTCAATGTTGAATATTGTAGATTGGTGAAATCGATGAAATACGTTTGCAAGTACGTCACCAAAGAAAGCAACATAGCGGTTATTGGCCTTGAACAATATGAGATCTACAGTATCAAATGGGTCGTTATGTGAACCGCAATAAAGCGCTTTGTAGGATGTTTACTTTTGCAATTCATGAAAGTTTTCCGACTGTTTTGCGTCTCGCGGTTCAACTTCATTTAAGTCATCGCGTATTGTGAATGGTACAGTGTGTGCAACATTTTGAGAAGCATGCCAGCAGTTGCATTTGCTGGAACATGATAATCACTGGGAACAGACGAAGTACAATGCAATAGTTACTTCGCATGCCACTGAAGTTCGCATAGTTTTCGCGAAGATCATTTCGACATATCAGCCTTCAAATTCGCGTTAATTATGGGATACGAAAAAATAACATTGCCGATGACATTTTACATTGTATTCGCTAAGAATTGGAAATGGGAAAATTTCGGTTGATACTTCCAGTGGTTTGATATCAATTTCACATCCCTTTTGTCAATTCACTTCAACGGAAGATGAACTCATCACGAATGTTTATCCGCACATTGGCAAAATTATCGTAACTGCAATTGCTTGAGTGCACGCGCAATTTTAGTTGCCAAAAATACCGATGTTAATGACTTAAACTGGAAGATTCAAAGTCAAATTCTGGGAGGTTTGCGCTCATATAAATCGATCGATCGTCTTGACAAGGAAGACGAAACCGTAAATTATCCAGTGGAATTTCCAAATTCTTTGGAGAGCCTTGGTATGCCACCGCATCATTTGTGTCTCAAAGTTGGATCTGTCATTATTACGTTTCACAATCTTCATGCGCCGAAACTGTGTGATGGAACCCGACTGATTATGACGCAGTTATCGAATACTTGGGACAGCCATTTCATTTCAAACGTATTCAATTTCCAGGGAAAATTGGCCAGATATATGCGGCGTGTTGACGAGTTGGAAACCCATCTTCTTTGTATATTTATGCACCAGAAGAGAAATTAAAAAAATTATGTTTATTAAGCTGCGCTACATTAAAAAAATGTAGAAAAATCGAAAATAAATCATTTTCGACACAATATAATTTCAACTTTTTTTCATTTCAAAGCATATAATTTCACGCAGGACAACGGCTGCGGGGTCAGCTAGTATAATATAAACCTTACCTCGAAATCGTCAAAACACTTTTTGAAATTTGAATGTCTAATGATGCCACAAATCGAGGTTTAATTGTTTTCATATGGTTGTCATTTTATATGACCGTGATTTGTCAAATGTGCCAGCAAACGTAATTGACACCATTTGACTATCCGTTTTCATTATTTTGACAACATTTCACGTCAAATATGACCTAATGAAAACCAGAAAAAAAGGAAACCGGAAGGATAGATGAAAACCATCATCAAGATCATTTATGCCCAACAAAGCACAGCCACGTTAACGTCTGTGAAACAATGCTCTCCGACTATCAGGATGGCCTAAAACGCATTATTACTGGCGATGAGTCTTGAATCTATTCTTACAACCGGTATACAGACGATCAATCGGCCGAATATCGTGGCAAAGGTAAACCACGTCAAAACAAGACAAAAATCAATGTTATGTTGACAGTTTTCTTCGAGGTGGTGCATTCTGAATTCCTCCTGATTGGCTAAACTGTCAACAAAAAATACTATGCTTTACGTCATTTGCGTGAAGCTATTCGTAAAAAGAGGCCGGAAAAGTGTGCCGACAACTCTTGCTTTCTGCACCACGACATTGCACCGTAACATACTGCATTAATTCTTCATGAAGTTTTAACCAAATTGTCAACCAGTATCTTGTCGCCAGCACCATATTGACCTGAATTAGCTCCGTGTGACTTCTGACAATTCAGCAAACTCAAAAGACCGCCCCGGGGAAAGCGTTTTGAGTCAATTGAAGACATTAATTGTGAATCGCTACGCGCATAGAAGAGTATTGGAGCCAAGCGGGATTATATTGTGGGAAACGACATAGATTTTGAAGAATAAATTAAGAATTTTAACATTATGAACAAAGTACCCTGGTCGAGCCAATACCCGTGGTGACTAAAGTACTTTCGCGTAATACTCCTTTCTACGTTGGCGGCCTTCGGGTGTTTATACTCATTTATTATAGGCAATTTTAATTTGAAATATAATCTACTATATGCAATTGTTTTAATTATTAAAACTGAAATTGCTAAATAAAGAAAAAGGAATTTCAGCGAAATGCTTTATGATCATATGGAAGCATTCTATTTCCTCATAATTCTTAGCGTGAAGTGAAAAATGTGCGTAAAGTTTGTTAAATGTAATGAAATAGCTTATTGAAATGTTGGAATTTTTTAACTTTAGGTCGAATAATCTAAGCGTTTGCGGTACCTATAATCTGGTATATTTTTTTAATCATCAAGATTTCCTCTTACCAACGGTACCTTCAGATCGCGGCGCCAAAGAAATCTGAATTTTGCCTAGTTAATTAATTACTTAGAAAATTATTAAACGAAATTATACTTATATAAAAAATATATAACTTTTTTATAAGTTTGTTTAATATGTTTTATGTTATTTACAACAATAATTTATTTTTCTTTTGCAACGCTGCACTATTACTTATTTTCAACTCCTTTATACCGTTAATTCATTCCATAAAATAAATCTGGTGCTTCAGACTTATTTTGTCACTTCATCAGCAGAATGCAACTTGACATGCAAAGCGGTAGGATAGCCATGCACTAAGGAGGATGTAAAGTCTTTTAACCCTAAAATATTGAATTATCACAATAATAACGATTTATACTACTTTTTTTTCCAAATTATTAATTTTTTTGTTTGCTTTACTATGTACAAATTCACGTTTGCACTTTACATGCCAGGAGGGAACAGAGGTATCAAATAACATTTCTGCACACCTGACAACAAAACGACCTACTTTATATAAGCAGAAAATTATATTTTATTGCTTGCTACTAGAAAAAATAACAATATATTCACCCACCATTACACAGCTTAAATCACTGGCAGAATATTTGTGTACTACCAAGTAAGCACAGAAAAGCCGTTTCAACGACTAACGACACTCGTTGTCGGCTGCGCCACACACACAATACAAACGCTAGTTAAGGACAGATTGAATCGCGCAACACAACCAGCTCTGCCAACAAAACACGGCATATCAAGTGAGTTTGTCACTTAGTTTTTTTCTGAATTTGCCTTTAAAACTTTAGCTTTTTCTATTCAAAAGAAATCAGCGTTGCAATCATTGAAACGAAAATTGCATTAAGAGTTTGTAATTGCCGGCTGTGTAGCCGTTAGCTGAACGCGTCCAACCGCCAAGGAAAACAAAACCGGCAACCGACAAATGCACCCACGTGTCCTTGCCACACAACAACGACTAGACGCGTATGCATGCCTGTCCTGCTGCAACAGAAAGGCCACAAGCTCTGCTTTTAATCAAAAATTTTACGAAAAGCCCAAGAATTACACGCGTAATCCATTACTCACTTGTGTCCGTATTTTACCGTAGACGCTTTAACGCAAACTAAATTATGCCTTCGTATAACAGTTGTTTAAATAGAAAGTGCAGCAAGCGCCAGCTGGGCCATTGGAATTTCGCGGCTAGCGGTTAAACTTACCATATCTTGCTTATGCAAAACGTTGTTATAATGAAGGCTGGAGCAACTGTTGATTTGCTGAGCACAAGGCTTCTCAATAAGACGCTCGTTGAGAGCTTTCAATTTATACCGTCAAGGTTCTCTAATCTAAATAGCCTGGAAGTGTGTTAGTGCCAGTAAGCTCTCGTGGGTTTTCAAACAGCTGAATTTGCAGTGAGAAATCAAGTGTTGATTTGCTGAGTGCAAGGCTTCTCAATAAGACGCTCGTTGAGAGTTTTCAATTTATACCGTTAAGGTCCTCTATCCTAAATAGCCAGGAAATGTACGAGTGCCAATAAGCTCTCGTGAGTTTTCAAACAGCTGAATGTGCAGGATGGAAGCAAGTGTTGATTTGCTGAGTACAAGGATTCTCAATAAGACGCTCGTTGAGAGCTTTCAATCACGGGGTAGTGTGCGAGTGCCCATAAGCTCTTGTGAGTTTTCAAACAGCTGAATCAGCTAAGTGTCGGGCAAAAGTTTAGGGTATTTTTACCGGTTATTTTGGGACAAATAAATATAAACAAGCGAATTGAAGGGGAAATGAAAAAATTCTAAATTCTGGGTTTTTTGGATAATACGGGGAAAACGGATTGGTTGCGAGGTTTTATTCATTCATATCAATGTAATATTTTTTAGTTACAAGGTTTAAATTTTGCATGGACTTTTTGTGGTTTTACCTGCGTCACTAAGGCTTTTCCTTTAGACGGTATGGCTTAATGGGTTACATGGGTTTCCTTAGGTAAATCACATCCTTTTTTCTCATATAAAAAATTAAATATTTTATTAGAGTTTTTTATTGATAAAAACATACTATATTAACAAAGAAATTCTGAAATTTTTGGGAAGAAATATTTGAAACTCGTCCATTGTGACACTATTTCCAGTGACCCAACTGAAAACAGATGCATCCGCGTTGGCAAGATAACTCTTTACAGGATCATCTTAAGTGAAAAAATACATGTTTTATTTAAGACCTTAACTTAGAACTTGGACAAAACAGAAACAACTTAAAATTCGATTTTTGGCAGACATTTTCACAAAAAAAATAAAATTTCTGTGAAAATTTCGCGACATTTTTATACTCTTGCAACCTTTTACTAAATAGTATTATAGTTTTTTTCACCTAAGGGTTGTACATATGACCTAAAACTAATTGAGATAGATATAGGCTTATATATATATATAAATGATAAGAATGTGGGAAATGTTGAAATCCGGTCTGCCTTTCCGTCCGTTCAGGCAAGCTGTAACTTGAGTAAAAACTGAGATATCTTGATAAAGCTTCCTTAGTATCAAAAAAGGTACGAGTTCGTATATGGCCGTAATCGGACCACTGCCTAGCTATTAACCCCGGTCACTCCCATGTAATGGTACTGTTTAAAGGAATTTCGACTAAATTTAGTACGTGGCAGTTCCTTCATATTCCTATGTCACAGTGTTAAAATGGGCGGAATCGGCCCAAAACCACGCCTATCTTCCATATAACACAATTTTAAATTCCGTTTGCTTCCTTCGCTTTTCACTATACAAATCAGGAAGCAATTGGTATAACGGGTTTAAATTTTGCACTAATAATTTGCTTCAGGTATGCCACTTTATGACCAAAAATTTTCCAATCCAACCAAAACTGTTCAAGCCCAGATTGAAAATATAGGTCAAAGTATGAGATAAACAACTGAAATTTAGAGAGAATCGATTCCTGACAATAGTTATTCTGTTTGTCAAAAATGGATTGAATTGGGTCAATTCTTCCCTGACCCCCCATATACCTAATATTTAAAGATTTTCAAACTTCAAGTGACTTTATGTTGCATAGGTCGGTCAATATTTGAATTATCTTAATGGTAATTATAAAATGTTTAAAATAAGTAAAAGTGGGCGAAGACTTGACCTACTTCTCATACAACCTAAATCAGGATTTTCTAACATTCCGCTGATATGACCGAAGGAAGGATGGATGACCCTAATAAAACACAGTAACTGCCATATACTAGAAGTATGTATGAAAATTTTCGTTTTTCTAACAAATCTTTTGCCGAATTCGTCATTCAGTGTATGAGTTATATTAAGTATATTTATATAGGAAATTGCTTAGATTTCGATCCTCTGGTGTAGGTTTTACATCGTAAGGGATTTCCCTGGCTTTGATTCGTGCAAGTTGCAAAAGCATAAAATGTTCAGTTCACACGAACTTTTCTTACTCGTTTTTTTCAAATGCTTTTAATAAAAAAAAAGCCTTCGTCCAAGTCTTTAAGAATTGTATCTCAAAGATCTGTGTAAAATTTCATGAAGATCGGTTGAGTAGTTCTCCAGAAATCTTGCAAACCGACTTCAAAACCTACGGTTTTCAGCAAAGCTCTGAACTCTATGGGTCTGAAGTCAAATGACTTTTTATATCGAAGACATTGGCGCTCATCGTGTATACGGTGACCAGCTTAGCGGATTTTGAGAGTGTGTCAGTAAAGACGGGTTCAAAGTTCTTGGTAATAGGGGTACTACGACCGCCGTCATTTTCAAACGACAAGGCACCACTCTGCTTGGCAAACTCAAAACCATTAATCAATTATCGTCATTTATGAAAATATTGGCAGTGGCATTCTCAGTAATACCGAGTATGCTCTTTGGTAACGGAGGAGACATGTCCTAGGCTGTTAGAGTATTTAAATGTTATTTTTGTAATCAGGGAATTGACTTGCATCCAAAGAGCCGCTTCTGGGCACTGAACCACCTTTCATAATGCCCGCCGCACCAACTCTAAATAGTACCACGAAATTACATTTAAGAGAAGAGAAGATAATAATATTGAATGCGGCATTACCATCGCTACTAAAATCTACGATACAAGATTACACCAAATCACTCCAGATATTAGTCGTTTACATAAGGGGAGCAAAAGTTTTCCAATAATGAATATGTTTAAAACAGAGGGAATTATTAAAGACAGTTAAAGTAATGACAAGGGTATTCAACATGAAATGACTCGCTTCTCTAATTTATCGTCGATGTAGACCAGTAGCTATGTATAGGACAGATTTTGGTTTCTTGGGAACAGGATCGTCCGCTGATGTCTACTGTTTCGGCTCACAAGACCTAATTTCCTTTTCAGCATAGCATCAAATACTGCTCTGAAGTGGACTGTCGATTGTTGTCTAAAGTAAGCAATCAAGGCAACCATATCGGTCTACGGTAAAATAAAACTAAAATTCCGATTCGTTTGTCTGTCGTGACGCTATTAAGGCTAAGTACTTATCGCACCACCCTCGAAGAATTTTTCGAGCCGATAGTATTGATATGGAGTGGCAAGGTGTATCAAAACATTGCGTCTATGTTTCAGTTGGGAACCTTTCTTGCAATTGATGCATATTCCAATACATCTTTTAATCATAAAATTTAAAATAGCGAAGACCTTACTTCTTTATATCATCATCCATTCACATACAATTACACCACGTGGCGCTTTAAATACGTCACTGTAGCTGAATATAATAAACATGAATACGGTGAATTCCCTTGTTTGCATACGATGAGCCAGAAGTAATTAAAAGTTATTACTTTCATTTTGAAATTTGAGAAGTGCGGGTGGATAGATCTAAATATAGGTATTTAGTATGGCATCGTTACCGGTGGTAAAAAGACAAAGAAACGTTTTAAATATTGAAGATAAAGTTAAAATAATTAACGAGCATTCGAAAAATAATGTGAGTGTTAAAATGATAGCCCAAAAATACGAAATGGGGATACAGACCTTTTATGACGTTTTAAAAAACAAAGACAAGTTTTTAAAGTTTTGTGTAGAGAGTGATTCGGTGTTGGATTTCATAATCGAAAAACTTTAAAGACCGCTGAAAGAACAAAAGTAGCTTTGACACTTTACGAATGGTTCAGACAAAACTAAACATTCATTCACAGTGTGAATACTTCAACGGGAGGTTGCATGGAATAAAAAGACTTATTGCTAAAGGAGAAAAATCTTCAGCAGACTTTGTAAGTGGCACAATGTTTATAGGACAATTAAATAAATTGATATCAACGGAAAATCTTACCAGTGAGCAAATGCCTGTGGAGGCATTTTTTATTTTGTCATAATGAAAGATGCATAGATATACATAAGGTGTCAAAACAAAGTCTAATCACTTTAGTTTGCTCTAATTTGTTCTAATGTGGTTGAGATGTTTTGGTAGAACTTTGCTCTCTAGTAGGCTGGTACATCACTTCTTTTTAAACGTGTTTGATTGCAGGAATTTGGGAATATCAAGATCTTTATGAATGTTTTCATTACGCATGTACCATGGCGCACCCGTGATTGTTCTAAGCACTTTAGATCGGAACCTTTGTATTATATCAATGTTGGTTGCACAGGTCGTACCCGACAGTTGAATGCCATACATTCAAATCGATATTATCATTCATTGTATAACACGACTTTGTTGTCTAGGCTAAGTTTAGAATTTTTGTTTAAAAACCAATTTAAATTTGCTGCTCTTTATTTTACTCGCTATATGCCACGTAAGCCTTCGATCCAGGTGATTCCCAAGATAAGTTACTTTATTCGCTTAGGTCCATGGTGAGTAAGTGCATATGTATGTGGCTAGTGAGTGATGCGTGGATGAAATTTCATAATCCTAACCTCTTAATCGACATATTGTTTTGTATATTTTCTTTTGCCGAAACTTTCCAAAGAAATTATTGTATCTACTTAAAGACCTTTAAGCTCTGATAGTATTCAAGATTTCATCATCATCTAAGCAAGGCCGTCTATAAAGCTGAAAGGAAACCCTGCCGAAACCACTCGATTGTCTATCGAAACCATTAAAGTTTCACAATTTGTTTTACTCTCTACTCTATAGAATCAATTTCTATCTATCCTTGTATTGTTTTGCCTTTCGCCCTCAGATTTTTATTGAAGATTGTAATATGTTGGGAAATGCATAACTTTTTTTATCTTATTTGTTTATATCTACTGACGGCAGTGGCTCCGTGTTACCGTCGGATTTATGTACGTTTTCTGAAGTGAAGTCATATGTAAAGTACGCGAAATATCTATACTCGTATGATTGTAATCGTATATGCACTAAATAGGCTCCAATAAAATCTGACTTTTTGCTTGCTTTAGAATTTACAACCTTTTTTGGTTGGTTGCGTAATTCCAGATGAAGTCATAGGACGGGGGGCTGATGGTTGCTAACTTAACATTTTGTTCAGTTTGATATCTTCTGAAAGTGCATCTGAGAAATTTATACTAATTTATTTATAATTTATATAAACAAAGTTGCTAAGGAGAGTATTATAGTTTTGTTCACATAACGGTTGTTTGTAAGTCCTAAAACTAAAAGAGTCAGATATAGGGTTATATATACCAAAGTGATCAGGGTGACGAGTAGAGTTCAAATCCGGATGTCTGTCTGTCCGTCCGTCCGTGCAAGCTGTAACTTGAGTAAAAATTGAGATATCATGATGAACCTTGGTACACGTATTTCTTGGCTCTATAAGAAGGTTAAGTCCGAAGATGGGCAAAATAGGCCCCTGCCACGCCCACAAAATGGCGAAACCGAAAACCTATAAAGTGTCATAACTAAGCCATAAATAAAGATATTAAAGTGAAATTTGGCACAAAGGATCGCATTAGGGAGGGACATATTTGGACGTAATTTTTTTGGAAAAGTGGGCGTGGCCCCGTCCCCTACTAAGTTTTTTGTACATATCTCAGAACCTGCTACAGCTATGTCAACCAAACTCTATGGTGTCTTCAGGCATTTCCATATACAGTTCAAAAATGGAAGAAATCGGATAATAACCACGCCCACCTCCCATACAAAGGTTATGTTGAAAATCACTAAAAGTGTGTTAACCGACTAACAAAAAACGTCAGAAGCAATAAATTTTACGGAAGAAAAGGCAAAAGGAAGCAGCACCCAGGTTTTTTTCAAAAATTGAAATTGCCCACTTATGGGCCAAAAACCATATCTCAGGAACAACTCCACCGATTTCAATTAAATTCGGTATATAATATTTTCTTAACACTCTGATGACATGTACGAAATATGGGTGAAATCGGTTCACAACCACGCCTTCTTCCAATATAACGCTATTTTGAATTCATCTGATGCCTTCTCTGTATAATATATACATTAGGAACCAATGATGATAGCGGAATAAAACTTTACACAAATACAGTATTTGAAAAATATGTAAACGACGGTTAATGAAATCTCGATTATCACTTTATCATGCGAGAGTATAAAATGTTCGGTGACACCCGAACTTAGCCCTTCCTTACTTGTTTCATTTTTAATTCTCACGCTAATAATTTCCATCTCTTTCCTGTATTTATTATTATTGAATACTAAATAGTTTCTAATACTATTGTAGACTACTTGACTATTGTAGAGACTTTCTGGATAGTAACGTAAATGGCATAACTTTGACAAGATCCACCAGTCGAATCCAAAAGCTTTCGTATATCAGAGCGGAGAAGGTACTAAATCCATATATGGCGCGCCGAGTACTCTTATTGTTTTACATCAGTTGGTTTTCAATTGATTTTTTTTGTTTTTTATACACTAGATAGGCTCTATTAAGTTTGTAACATTCAGTAGACAAAGTTGAAAACCCTATAAAGTATATAAATAAATGGTCAGCTTGACTTGCAGAGTCGAATTAGCAATATTAGTCTGTCTGTCTGAACGATCGGAATCATTGTCATTGTGGTTGCACTGCAAACTTTTTATTTGAAGACCAAATTTGGTATGCGTTAGTTTCTCAGGTAACTTTGCACTCTCCAAAGAAATTTTTAAGATGTAGCTGCCTTACAAACTAAACGATCGGAATAAAATCCTAACAAGTAATTTTTTATATTTGTGAAGGATATAATATACTCGGTGCAACCAAATTAACGTTTTTTTTTGTTTTCTATATGGTTTGATCACAATCGTTTATATTAACAGCAATCTTGTCGACAATGTTTGCATTCTCGAGCCCTTTACCCATTTCAAACTTTACTTTAGTACCGTCAAAAAATGTAATTCTTTCCAATTTTATTATGGAAGAATAAAAAAAAGATCACATCCGATTTTTTTGAGTATATTATGAGATATTATTGAACTATAAAATAAAAATTATTTTATCTCAAAACAAAAAAAAAAACAAAATGGCGGAAATATTAACGATCCCGTCTTCCTGGCTAAGCTTCTTATCCGAAAAGAAAAAAGTAAATTTTTTTTAATCTGGAAGCTTTTATCAAGTGCATAGTAGAGGGGTTTTGAAAATTGAATAAAGTGCCATTTTTACCTCTGTTTTTCGAGATCAAAATACTTAATACAATTGTCAAAGTGCTATTTTTCTCGGAAAAGCGTTCTATCACTTGTCTTTTAATGTTCCCTTTTCCTCGATATGCAAATTTACTATGCCACACAGACATTTCAAATATACATTATACCTATGTTTATAAATGCACTATATCTCATGTTGTTCGTATGGAAAGAGGGAAAATGAATGGGTGCGGGCAGCGAGTGGAGCGTGCAAAACGTTTGCCTTCGTGGCACTGCATTATTCTAACTGGTTTATTTTCTGTTGTGACTTTCGCCTGATGTTAGCATTTTCAATGGAAAACCAACAACAAATGAAATAACATATATTGTTTTCTTATATACATATTTATTGGGGTGAGTCACACGCAAAAACCACCTTCACATGTACATAAGATTCCTTACAAGAACTTTGTCGGTCAGTTCGTATGGTAGCTATATACCATAGTGACTCGATCTAAACAATTTATTCGGAGATTGTACCATTGCCTTGGGTAGTAATTCTAAATTTCTTCCAAATATCTCATCGAATAAAAAAGATTTCTATACAAGCACTTGATTCCGATCGATCAGTTTGTAGGTCAACTATATACTATAATGATCCGATTTGAACATTTTTTTTGGAGATTGCACTATTACTTTAGACCAGGCCTGTCCCTTTAGACAATAATTCATGCCAAATTTGTTGCAGATGTCTCTTCGAATATAATAATTTCAGATCAATGCCACAAAAACAAAAGGACTAGTTCGCATATACATATACAGAGAGACAGACGGATAGACAAACGGATATGACTAAGTTGTCTCAGTTCGTCACGCTGGTTTATATATACACTGTATCTCTAATGTTTCCTTTTGAGTGTCACATCGTGGCAAACTTTATATACCCTGTTCAGGGTATAAAAATATTCCTGAAAGTTCCTTATCTTAATATTTAAAGTTATATGTAAAACTAAAAATAATAATACGTAAACATTTCCTTGTTTAAGAATAGCAACTTTTGTACCGTTTGGATTAAAAGTTTTTATCAATATATTCTTATGGAGCATAAATTTCCTTAAAAATCTACATCAAGCGATTTTTCTTTCAATCTATATATATAAAATTAAGTGGCAAAGCTTCCTGTTCGCATACTCCTCCTAGACGGCTTGCCCGATTTCAATGAAATTTTCAGGGGTGATTGGGGTCTGTTTGGAGGGTGCACATAAGAAATTTAATGTGTGTATCATTGCACGTTTTGCAAAAAAAAAAAACAAAAAGACGAAACAACTGGCGGATGTTTACAATTAATAAAAAACATTGACTTCGCATGTTGATCGTTTTTGCCTGTCATTCGTTCTTTCTATGGATGACTGTCAAGCTAACAAGACATACAGAACGTAAGTGTTCCGAATGCACTGAGTGTATCAAAAAAAATGTTTCAACATTGTGTGTATTTTTCTCAGATTTCAACGTGATTAACATTCTGCGTACAACACAAAGCAAGTGAGTATTGTTGTTGTTTCATATGTGATGCCATGCCGTTCGATTGTCGCTTGAAAATGCGCAGTGTGTGTAAAAAAAAGTGTTTCAACATTGTGTGTTTTTTTTCAGATTTAATTCCATCGATTTGCTACATTTATTCGAACCGATTTTGTGTTTTCTGCTGACCGTGCAACACACATAAAGCAAGTTAGTATTGTTATTGTTTCGTAAGTGCTACCATGCGGTTCGCAAATACACTGTTGGTGGGTCTTATTGCATATGCGTATGTGGGTAAAATACATAGTTTAAGATGTAGTTTTAGGTTAATTTTTCCATTTTTATTTATGTACTTCAAATATGCATACTCTAGCACGACCACCGGTGACAACACTAACTACCTTTTTCGAGTTGTCTGAAAACGATGAATTTGCAAGAACATTGCAATATTCCGAAATACCACAATATTTCACTTGGAATCCATCATCGAAAACATTTCAACGACGAAAGCAAGGCGAGCGTGTTGACGGTTATCCAAATGCCCGTAAAACCGATGCCATAAGACGCATTTACACCATCCATCCGAACAACGCCGAATGTTTTCATTTGCGTCTGCTATTAGTCAACATGCGCGGACCAAGATCTTTTGATGATATGAAAACTGTTGACGGTCAGTTGTGTGCGACGTATCGTGAAGCATGTCAGCGATTGCATTTGTTAGAAGATGATATGCATTGGGACACCGCACTTCATGACACATCACTCACATCTCATCCAAAACAAATACGCGTACTTATTAATTTTGGCGCGTAATCGAGCATCGGACGCAGACTTGCTATATACATTACAAGTATATAATTCTGCTTTGATATTGGTTGAAGATCTGTGCCTTACAATTTCGAATAAGGCATTAGCGCAACTAGGCATAACTGCGCCCAGTCATTGACCATGAGCTTCAACGTGAACAACAATACGATTGCAATGAATTGCGTGCTTTCGTACAAGCTAACATTACCAAATTGAATATTCAGCAGAAAAATGCTTATGATAAGATTATACGAGCGGTTGACAATAACGCCGGTGGATTCTACTTTCTTGATGTGCCCGGTGGTACAGGGAAAACGTTTCTGATCTCTTTGATTCTTGCTACTATACGGTTACAGCAGAAAATTGCGCTGGCAATTGCTTCGTCAGACATCGCTGCTACTCTACTTGATGGCGGCCGAACAGCACATTCTGCGTTGAATAACCGTTGAACATCCAAGTCGTTGAAACACCAACGTGCAACATATCGAGGAATTCAACAATGGCAAAAGTTTTGCGAGGAGCTGGAATAGTTCTATGGGATGAGTGCCCAATGGCTAACAAAAAGTCATTCGAAGCATTCAATAGAACAATGCAAGATTTACGCCAAAAGCAACAAATTTTTGGCGGAGCATTAATCTTATTATCCGGAGATTTTCGGCAAACTTTGTCAGTCATTCCTCGATCAACTCCTGCCGACGAAATAAACGTATGTTTAAAATCGTCAGTTTTGTGGAGACATGCGAGTCCAATTGCAAAATGATCGATCCGCAGCGGCGTTTTCGAATCAGTTGTTGGACATTGGCGAAGGCAAAATACCAATAGATGATACCGGTTTGAACACATTGCCGAACAACTTTTGTACACTTTTACAATCGAAAAAGAATTGATTGAAAGTGTATTTCCGAATATTGTTCAACACTATCAACGCCAAGATTATTTAAGTGAACGCGAAATATTGGCACTGAAAAATGTACACGTCAACGAAATCAATTTTGCCATTCAAGAAAAACTGCCAGGAGAAGCTACAACATATATGTACATCGATTGATAGCGTTTTAAATCAAGATGAAGTAGTCAATTATCCAATTCTTGAATTCTTTGGATCCCCCCGGTCTGTCACCGCATCGTTTGGTCCTGAAAGTCGGTTCACCCATTATTCTTCTACGAAATCTGAAGCCACTGACTTTGTGTAATGGCACAAGACTTTCAGTCAAAAAATTGTGGCCAAATTTGATTGAAGCAACAATACTAAATGCCAAGGCAGCAGGTGAAGTTGTACTCTTACCACGCATTCCCATGATTCCAACGGACATGCCGTTTGAATTTAAGCGCTTGCAGTTCCCAGTACGTCTTGCCTATGCGATGACCATCAACAAATCGCAAGGGCAAACGTTTCGAGTGTGCGGCGTCAATTTGGAAGAACCGTGCTTCTCCCACGGCCAATTTTTCGTCGCATGCTCGAGAGTGGCAACACCAAGGTGCTTATTCATTTACGCGCCAGGTGGAAAAACCAAAAATGTTGTATACCAATATGTTTTATAAATGTTTTATAAATAAGTAACAGTTTTACAACAATAAATAAAACACAAAGTAAAAACCCTTAAGAGTTTTAATCGATTTAGGTGTAGCGAAACGCACAGGGTAACAGCTAGTTGAAATATATAAATATATAAGCTTTGAAGTACAATAGGTAATTTTAACACTTGAAGAAACATTAGTTTTTGGTTCGACCTAATGTGTTTGTGCGTACAAATATGAAATTCAATGAATTGCTTGTTAAAAGCTTCGAATTTTCGAAAATTTTAAATTACGTAATAATGCAATGAAATTCTTCTTCTTCTTAATTGGCGTAGACACCACTTACGCGATTATAGCCGAGTTAACAACAGCGCGCCAGTCGTTTCTTCTTTTCGCTACGTGGCGCCAATTGGATATTCCAAGCGAAGCCAGGTTCTTCTCCACTTGGTCCTTCCAACGGAGTGGAGGTCTTCCTCTTCCTCTGCTTCCCCCGGCGGGTACTGCGTCGAATACTTTCAGAGCTGGAGTGTTTTCATCCATCCGGACAACATGACCTAGCTATGTATGTATGCTGAACTATGTCACTGTCGTCATATATCTCGTACAGCTCATCGTTCCATCGAATGCGATATTCGCCGTGGCCAATGCGCAAAGGACCATAAATCTTTCGCAGAATTTTTCTCTCCAAAACTCGTAACGTCGACTCATCGGTTGCTGTCACCGCCCAAGCCTCTGCACCATATAGCAGGACGGGAATTATGAGCGACTTATAGAGTTTGGCTTTTGTTCGTCGAGAGAGGACTTTGCTTTTCAATTGCCTACTCAGCCCGAAGTAGCACCTGTTGGCAAGAGCAATCCTGCGTTGGATTTCCAGGCTGACATTATTGGTGGTGTTAATGCTGGTTCCTAAATAGACGAAATTATCTACAACTTCAAAGTTATGACTGTGAACAGTGACGTGGGAGCCAAGTCGCGAGTGCGACGACTGTTTGTTTGATCACAGGAGATATTTCGTTTTGCCCTCGTTCACTACCAGACCCATTTTCTGTGCTTCCTTGTCCAGCTTGGAGAAAGCAGAACTAACGGCGTGGGTGTTGAGGCCGATGATATCAATATCGTCGGCATACGCCAGCAGCTGTACACTCTTATAGAAGATGGTACCTTCTCTGTTTAGTTCTGCAGCTCGAATTATTTTCTCCAAAAGCAGGTTGAAAAAGTCGCACGATAGGGAATCGCCTTGTCTGAAACCTCGTTTGTTATCGAACGGCTCGGAGAGATCCTTCCTGATCCTGACGGAGCTTTTTGTGATACTCAACGTCAGTTTAGACAGGCGTATTAGTTTTGCGGGGATACCGTATTCATATATCGCGACATAAAGGCAGCTTCTTTTCGTGCTGTCAAAAGCAGCTTTGGAATTGAAGAAGAGGTGGTGTGTGTCGATCCATTTTTCAAGGGTCTTTTCCGAGATTTGGCGTATGGTGAATATCTGGTCGGTTGTTGATTTTCCAGGTCTGAAGCCACACTGATAAGGTCCAATCGGTTTGTTGACGCTGGGCTTTACTCTTTCACACAATACGCTCGATATAACCTTATATGCGATGTTGAGGAGGCTAATCCCATGGTAGTTGGCGCAGATTGTGGGGTCTCCTTTTTTATGGATTGGGCATAGCACACTTAAATTCCAATCGTTTGACATGCTTTCGTCCGACCATATTTTACAAAGAAGCTGATGCATGATCCTTATCAGTTCTTCGCCGCCGTGTTTGTATAGCTCGGCCGGCAATCCATCGGCCCCGCCGCTTTGTTGTTTTTCAGGCGGGCAATTGCTATTCGAACTTCTTCTTGGGCGGGTAATGGAACGTCTGCTCCATCGTCATCGATTGGGGATTCGTGTTCTCCGTCTCCTGGTGTTGTGCATTCACTGCCATTCAGCAGGCTGCAGAATTGTTCCCTCCATAATTTAAGTATGCTCTGGGCATCGGTGACTAGATCACCTTTGGGGGTTCTACAAGAGTATGCTTCGGTCTGGAAACCTTCTGTAAGCCGCCGCATTTTTTCGTAGAATTTTCGAGCATTACCCCTGTCGGCCAGCTTATCAAGCTCATGCAATGAAATTAGTTATTGAAAATGCATAATGAAAATCTATTATTTAATGGTACTGCCTTTAGTTGATAACCACTTTACTGATACAGAAAAATAAAAACACTACTCAACTACTGTTAAGTGTATAAAAATACACCGATTGGTATAATTGAACCATTTTTTTTAAAGAAGAACACTGGATGATTCTTCCCAGAGTTTCTTGTGAATAGTTTTCTGGCCAAAAAACGATGTTAGAAATCAGTAGAGTCTTCTCTTTTGAATGCAATACTCATGCCAAAAAGTAAGGCCGGTAGTTAAAGCTTAAGAAAGTCCAAAGGCTGGCATCGTAAGAAGGTACCGACTGTACTTGGTAAGCTTCTGAAAAGTCCAATTAATTCTAAGAAATACTATAGATTAGACAAAAAGCACTGTACCGCAGAGACTTTGAAACCAAGGTTATAGATAATAGAAGATGCGGTTTCTGCTTGGGATATTTTAAGTTCCCTTAATTGCAATACACAGTCTAAAACAGGTATTGAAGTCTGTGGTGGTAGAAGAACGAATAAATGAAAGGTTTACGACCGACAACTTAATAAATCACATGCTGCAATCAGAGCTGGTGTGGGCTAATATAAAAAAGCGGGGCGCAATAGAACCGCAGCGGAGAAGCATAAGACCACATAAAAAACCCTTGAGGTATGATGTGAAGAGGCATTTATCGTCCAGCTTGGTCCTGCGAAGTAGTGTTTAACGGCTGTCCCGCAGGTCCAAACACAAGCTACAGCTATCGGGCTTAGTGCACACTGCCAGTTTCACGCTGGCAGTATCTTTGGAAGATTTGGTAGATTATAACATCAGAACGATGCCAGCCAAAGTATGTAAACAATGGATGGATGCCATGTGATAGTAAATTGGCGTCCATTGATTGAATTGTTATTGTTTTTCAATGTGCGTCCGCATATACACGTATGTATGTATATATATACAAAAGGAAGCTTGTGCTGCTGAAAAATTGCTGTTACACAGATTTTTCAGTTGCTGCTTGTTGTTGTTGGCATTTTTGCTTTGTATGCTTTTGTTTTACCCTGGACAGGTTATATTCAGGTTGCTTTTTTTATAAAGTGCATTTACAAATCATCAGAAGGACGAGCTGAGCGCATTTAGCCATGTCCGTCTGTCTGTCCGTCTACATAAGTAAGGTGGCAAAAAAATAACCTTTCGATGTTTTTTGGCTGTAATTTTTTTAAAAAATGAAAAATTTTGATTCTGCATGTGGATTATTTTTATTTGGTCTTTTAAATTTTTTACATCAAGTCGAGAATATGATATAATGTAAATGGCCGCTGCCACAGTTGAATGTCATTTGAGCCCTTTTTATGGCATTTTTCATCACTTTGGCCAGAACTTCCGGTGATAGGCTCTCACATTCTTAACGGATATTCTGTTTAAGAGACTTCAAAAAGCCCCACAAAAAGAAGTTGGAGCGGTCAAATCAGGCGATCTTACTGGCCAGTACAAATCGCCAAAACGGAAGATTAGGCGCCTGGGAAATGCATCCTTCAGCATATCAGTTGTGGCACGTGCAGTGTGTGCCATTGCACCGTCCTGATGGAACCACATGTTTTCCAATCCCAATTCATCAAGTTGCGGCAAAAAGAACTTGTTGATCATTGCTCTGTAGCGCTCACCACTCACTGTAACCGTTTGGCGGACGACGTCTTCGAAGAAAAAAAGTCCGATGACTCCTCCAGCGAAAACAGCACACCATACGGTGACTTTGAGCTGGTGTAATGGCTCTTCGAAGGTAACACGCGGAGATTCAGTGCCCCGCTAAGATGGAAATGGGCCTCATCACTCATGATTATGAAAATCGTCTTCATCGTCTGGTCGATGTCGACGGCGCTTCCATGACATCCTCGGCAACAGCAGCAATATTCTCTGCAGAACGGTTACTCTGGGGTCTGCCACGCCTGGCAGCATCTCGTGTTGTGCCAGTCTCTTCGAGGTGAGCGGCTAAAAGTCGCAGTGTTTCACCAGTAGGTATCGGACGGCCAGGAAATCTGCGACGAAATTCACGTTGTGCCAAAGTCACCGAAGAACAGAACAGAACTGACATTAGAGGTCCATTGCAAACTTTATAGCTTCTTCTGATAGGAGGCTTACTTTTGCGGTACCTGTAGCCTTTTCAAGAAACCGCTAATTTTTCGGAATCACGGATATCGGACCAACATTGCCGTCATATGAAGTAGCCAATCAAAACCGAGAAATTGTATGGCAAACTTTGCTATTTGAAGAGATACTATATTCACACAAATTTAGCATCGATTATTATTCAAAGTAACGTGAAAATCTTAGAAGAAATTGTTCAGATCGGACTACTATAGCATATGCTACAGTGTAGCGTTATGTATTTGTTTTCTTCTTGTTTGTTATTGCTGTTGTCAAAGCTTTTGTGGCAAGTACTTTGTCGGTTTTCACTAGTTTCGTTTACTACATGTGCAATTGAGTTGTTTTTCACGCTACGCCCTAGCTGCTCTGGCATAATTTTTGTTTTCGTTGTTGTTCCATCATTGCTCTAACTGTTCGTACGAGACGGCAGTTAATTGGCCATTTGCTACCTTGTACACATATATGGAAAGTTCAGTACCTTTTAACATATGAGTGTATGTGTGCATACACCTACACACAATATACATTCATAGGTATAGTACACACGTGTCTACCTTCCTTTTCACTGTACTCTTGTGTGTGTTTACAAAGCATTTTTCCAAAATTTCTTGGGCAAAACATCCAATTTGTCGAATTACCTATATTGTTTTAAAAGTACAGTTTCTTTAATTTGTTTATTTGTTTGACTGAAATAATGGCAGCACGTCTGCCGTTGTGACATGTTGAACGTGAATATATGTATGTGTTAGTTGTTGCTATGCAGAGTGTGAGTAATTGTAAAATACATGGGCTCAAATCACATAAAGCTGATCTTTCGCAAATGGATTTTAGGCGAGTGTGTCTGCTCTAATAGCCCTTACAGACGACAGTGCTAATTTGCATTAGCGGGCTTAATATACATTTACTTGCGCATGTTAATGCAAATTTATAATACACAAGAATTACGTGCATTTAGCTGAATTTGCCAAATTTGAGTAGGCAATACTGCTCAAAAATGGCCGATTTTTGCTATTTTTTGGCAGATGTCGCTTGAAGTCTGCCGCCTCTTTTGCGTTTACAGCATCAAAGGTAAGCAGTTTTATATTGCTAATTAAATAATTTGTAAGTATATTAACGAAAACAAATTTTAATATTTTTAGAAGGCAGAAAATAAAAAACGCACAGTTTGCTATCCATTTTTCCAATATTCTTAACTTTTTCGCCAACTTTTTTTGCTTTACAATTTTTAATTTAATTTCACTCTTTATCTTTGAACGTAGTTAATAATAAACTTGTTTTTTCGTTAAATTTATATTGATTTTCCAAAAATACCAAAATTTCTATTAATAATTTCTCTTATTAAATTTTATTTCACTTTTTTTTTTAATAAATAAACAAATTCTCAATCAGCTGTCTAAATACACAAGTCTGCCGTCTGTCACCATTGTTGTAATTTAGTATATATTATAATATATAACATGATTGGTATATGAAAAGCGCCATCTATGATTGAATTGTTAAATTAAAAATACTCACTATTAAACATACTCACTATTAAACATACTCACTATTAAACATACTCAATATTAAACATACTCACTATTATACATACTCACTCTGATACTCACTCTAAAAAGAAGAACACGTGTGCGCAAATAAAAAGAAGATTTAAAGCAGAAATTAAATGATATTTTAATATATAAAAAAGATCACCTTTTTCAACATGGTAGCAGAGCAAGGTTGAACAAAAAAAACTGAGTGAGTGAGATAAGCTAAATAAAGAGATTAAAAAAGAAGAAAAAACGATTAAGATTTGAGGTTAACCTAAAGTGTTAAAAAAAAAAAAAAAAAAAAAAATTTGTCGTGCAAATAAGTACTTTGAATAATACTGTTATTATCACCAAGATGGCTAAACAAGCAAAAATAGGAGACTTTTTGATACCAATTTTTGATGGTGTAAACTATTCAAGCTGGAAATTAAGATTGTTAACTTTGTTGGAATACAAAGAATGCAATGAAGCCGTCATAGTCAAAAATGAAAATGGCGAAACAGAATGGAAAAAGAAGGATTTAAAAGCAAGAACTACTTTAATGAGTACGATCTCAGACAAACAATTGGAATATGTTAATGAATGCACAAAAGTTTGACAAGATGTATTTAACACAGTCCACAGCTATGCAAATAATATGTAGAGGGAAAATTGAAGAGATTAAATTGAACAATTACGATACAGTAGAATATTTTTTCGTTGAGTTTGAGAAAACAATCAATGAGTTCAAAGTAGCTGGAGGAAAAATAGATGAACCTGAAAAGTTAAGATATTTACTCAGAGCACTTCCACCAAGCTACAGTTACATTGGAGATTTTATGGATGTAATTCCAGAAGAACAACGATCGGTCGATTATCTATGTTCCAGAATAAAAGAGAAAAATATGGTCACTAGCGACTTGGACAAGAAAAACAATGTGAGCACTTTTGCAACCAAACTCAGATCCAAATGCTTCACCTGTGGCAAGGCTGGCCATCTCAGTAAGGACTGCTGGCACGGTCAGAAGTATATTCAAGGGCAACAAGGTGTTAGAGGTCAGCGAGGACTACAGAGAGGTTTCAACAGAGGTAGACTTAACAGAAGTCAGAATAATTTCAGAGGTCAGAGTACATTTAGAGGACAGCATCACTTCAGAGGCCCACATCACTTCAGAGGTTATAGCCGCGGTACGGGTCAAGGTCACTTAAGTGGTGAATCTACAAACAACTTCTCATCGGAGTCATGGACAGCTCAAGTATGCAATTCGGAGATAAATCAGGTATGGGAGTCTATTGAATCAGGAGATTGTGTAAACAATAGTGAAATTAATTGGCTTTGTACAGATCATATAATTTACAATGATGAACATTTTGATAAATTTGTAAAATTAAAAAGTCCTGTGGATGTAAAACTGCCAGATGGCAAAAACTTGAAAGCTACTAAAGTAGGAACCGTCAAAATTTATTTTAAGAACTATTATAACAAAAAACATGTAGATTTAAAAAATGTTTATTACGTTGAGGGAATTAAGCAAAATTTGCTAAGTTTTTCAAAGATAGCTAAAAGTTGCACTATAGTAGCAAAAGACGAAAAAGCCAAAATTTATAATTTCACCAGAGAGTTAATCGTTGTCGCTGAAAAAATAAACAATTTGTATTGTATAAAAAGTTTTTTATCTAAAAACGAAATCTATACACACTCAGTTAAATTAACTCAAAAAGAGAAATGGCACAGGGCACTGTAAATTTTCAGTATTCAAATAAAATAATAAATAATAAATTAGTTGCCGGTTGCATCCGAAACCATTGCATCCGAAACCATTGGTTTTCGGAAAGTGCAAAAGAATCAGGAGATTGTGCCGCGTCGCAGCGGAGAGAAAACAGGCTGCCTACCTCGCAACGTTACGATCGACCACAACACATGCGGGATGGGATAGATACCGAGAGTTGAAGAGAGAAGCGAGACGCATTTGCAGACAGAAAAAGAAAGAGGCCGAAATGCGTGAGTTTGAAGAGCTTGATAAGCTGGCCGACAGGGGTAATGCTCGAAAATTCTACGAAAAAATGCGGCGGCTTACAGAAGGTTTCAAGACCGAAGCATACTCTTGTAGAACCCCCAAAGGTGATCTAGTCACCGATGCCCAGAGCATACTTAAATTATGGAGGGAACACTTCTCCAGCCTGCTAAATGGCAGTGAATGCACAACGCCAGGAGAAGGCGAACCCGATTCCCCAATCGATGACGATGGAGCAGACGTTCCATTGCCCGACCATGAAGAAGTTCGAATAGCAATTACCCGCCTGAAGAACAACAAAGCGGCGGGGGCCGATGGATTGCCGGCCGAGCTATTCAAACACGGCGGCGAAGAACTAATAGGGAGCATGCATCAGCTTCTTTGTAAAATATGGTCGGACGAAAGCATGCCCAACGATTGGAATTTAAGTGTGCTATGCCCAATCCATAAAAAAGGAGATCCCACAATCTGCGCCAACTACCGTGGGATTAGCCTCCTCAAAATCGCATATAAGGTTCTATCGAGCGTATTGTGTGAAAGATTAAAGCCCACCGTCAACAAGCTGATTGGACCTTATCAGTGTGGCTTTAGACCTGGAAAATCAACAACCGACCAAATATTCACCATGCGCCAAATCTTGAAAAAGACACGTGAAGGGAGATTCGACACACACCACCTCTTCGTCGATTTCAAAGCCGCTTTCGACAGCACGAAAAGGAACTGCCTCTATGCCGCGATGTCTGAATTTGGTATCCCCGCAAAACTAAACTGACGCTGAGCAACACGAAAAGCTCCGTCAGAATCGGGAAGGACCTCTCCGAGCCGTTCGATAACAAACGAGGTTTCAGACAAGGCGATTCCCTATCGTGCGACTTTTTCAACCTGCTTCTGGAGAAAATAGTTCGAGCTGCAGAACTTAATAGAGAAGGTACCATATTTTATAAGAGTGTACAGCTGCTGGCGTATGCTGATGATATTGATATCATCGGCCTTAACACCCGCGCCGTAAGTTCTGCTTTCTCCAGACTAGACAAGGAAGCAAAACAAATGGGTCTGGCAGTGAACGAGGGCAAGACGAAATATCTCCTGTCATCAAACAAACAGTCGTCGCACTGCGACTTGGCACTAGACACTGTCACTGTTGACAGTCATAACTTTGAAGTTGTAGATAATTTCGTCTATTTATGGTTCCAGTATTAACACCACCAACAATGTCAGCCTGGTCAAAATCCAACGCAGGGATTGCTCTTGCTAACGGTGGTGCTACTTCGGACTGGGAGTAGGCAATTGAGAAGCAAAGTCCTCTCTCGACAAACAAAAGCTAAACTCTATAAGTCGGTCGTAACTCCCGTCCTGCTATATGGTGCAGAGGCTTGGACGATCACAGCAACCGCTGAGTCGACGTTACGAGTTTTCGAGAGAAAAGTTCTGCGAAAGATTTATGGTCCTTTGCGCATTGGCCACGGCGAATATCGCATTCGATGGAACGATGAGCTGTACGAGATATACGACGACATTGACATAGTTCAGCGAATTAAAGACAGCGGCTATGCTGGCTAGGTCATGACGTCTGAATGGATGAAAACACTCCAGCTCTGAAAGTATTCGACGCAATACCCGCCGGGGTAAGCAGAGGAAGAGGAAGACCTCCACTCCGTTGGAAGGACCAAGTGGAGAAGGACCTGGCTTCGCTTGGAATATCCAATTGGCGCCACGTAGCGAAAAGGAGAAACGACTGGCGCGCTGTTGTTAACTCGGCTATAATCGCGTAAGCGGTGTCTACGCCAATTAAGAAGAAGAAGTTGTCGGTTTGCCAGATAAAATTGAAAGCATGGAAATGAAATGTTCAAACTGTATTAAAAGTAAAATGAATAATGTACCTTTCGAAACCAATAGAACAAAGACTAATGATATTTTAGAATTAATTCATACTGATTTGAATGGTCCACACAATACAACTGGTTATAATGGAGAAAAATACTTTCTCACATTTATTGATGACTATAGTAAATGTACAAGGATATTCTGTATTAAAAGTAAATCTGAAGTGGCTAATTGTTTCATGGAGTTTGTAAATTTAATAGAAAATAAATTCAACAAGAGAGTCAAGAAAATCCAGTGTGACAATGGTAAAGAATATTTAAACAAAGATATTTATAATTTTATAAGGCAAAAAGGTATAGAGTTATTACCATGTCCACCATACGTCCATGAATTAAATGGAGTAGCAGAAAGATATAACAGATCGGCTATGGATGTAGGTAGGTGTTTAATGAGGGAAGCCAACATTCATAGGAGGTATTGGCCGGAAGTTATAAAAACAGCGGCATACTTAAAAAATCGAACAATTGCTAACACTGTTGAAAATAAAACTCCTTATGAGATATTTTTTTGAGTAAAACCAAACGTTGAGCATCTAAAAATTTATGGAAGTAGAGTCTTTGTAAGGGTTCCTGAAGTTCTAAGAAAAAGTAATTGGGATGATAAAGCACAAGAAGGAATTTTGGTAGGTTACAACGAAAATAGTTATCGTGTTCTAACAAAAAATAGAATAATAAATGCTAGGCAAATCTGTCATCGGATTCGTGTCGAAATCTGATGGATCAATGATGCTAAAGTTATTTGCAAAACCACTGAATATTAATATTATTCAAGTCTATGCTCCAACGGCCGACAAATGTGATGACGAAATAGAAACTTTTTATGATGAACTAGACGAACTTATGCGATTAACAAAACCATACGAAATAAATATAATTCAAGGCGATTTTAATGCAAAAGTTGGAAGAGAAAAAGTCGAAGGAGTTGCAGGCCAATACGGCTTAGGTGAAAGAAATGAGAGAGGGAGATCGACTAATTCACTTTATCAAGAAATACCAATTAATTAATTACAATTAACATAACATATTATTTAGCCTGGCTCCCAGTAGACTTTATACATGGAAATTCCATCGGACGCCTCTGATAATGATTGTCATCAGAAATCAAATAGATTATATTCTGATAAAGCAATCGATTCTGTTCCTCAATAAAAGTCAATATATATCTAGGAGTGGATGCACCTTCGGATCAAAACTGGCCACTTTGGCAAAATTGCGTATTGAGGCTAGCCGTAATTAAAAGAAAAGTAAGCTTCAAATGCCGATAAAGCCGTTGATGACGAAAGCGCGAAACGCCTATTTGAAAGCGAAATCAATGAAAAAATAAATGATATCCCATCAGGAAGTGCGGAAAGTATATGGAGCGACTTAAAAGAGATAATTTGTACCTACAGCAAAAAACTTTCTTAGGAATAAAAAAAAAAAATAATACAATAATAATAAAAATAATTGGATGACAGATGATATATTAAAACTAGTAAGTAAACGCCGGGAATATAAAAATAAAAACACTGACATGTATAGGCAACTGAATAGGAAAATAAGGAAGATGATCCGTAATGCATAAACAAACTGGATAAACAATGAATGCCAAGAAATTGAAAGACTACAATTTTTACTTGATACCTTCCATTTACACAAAAAATTGAAAGAAGCTGCAGGTATTCATCGTAAAAATCCGCCCTCAATCCTCATAAATGAAAACAATGAGGTGGTATTTGATATAAATGAAAAGAAAAGTATATGGAAAAAATATATTGAAATCGTTTTTTCGGATGACAGTAGATTGAACCAGAATCTTCATCTTCATCACAAACCAACTGGCAATTACATATATTACGAAAGGCGAAATAGGGAGAGCTATACAATCCATGAAAAATTACAAAGCAACAGGTCCGGATGAGGTTCCAGCTGAAATTTTAAAGTTAATAAATGACAAAAATATGACTCTTTTACTAAAGCTTTTTAACCAAGTTTATGACAATGGCCAATATCCAAAAGACTGGTTAAAATCAACATTCATACCACTACCTAAGAAAAATAATGCGAAACATTGTAGTGAGTACAGACTAATTAGTCTAATGTCACATGCTCTTAAGATATTTCTAAAAGTCATTCACGCCCAAATATATAAGAAATGTGAAGAGTCAATGAGTAAAACGCAATTTGGCTTCAGAGAAGAAGCTTTCGACAACATTAAACACGATAAACTTATGGAAATTCTTCATTCTATGGGAATAGATGACAAAGAGATTCTTTGCATAAGAAATCTGTATTGGCAACAAACTGCCCATGTAAGCATCAATGGTGATATAAACGAAGAAATATCTATTTCACGAGTTGTAAGACAAGGATGCATTCTGTCACCCTTGTTATTTAACACATATTCGGAAGTAATATTTCAAGAATCGGTAACCAGTATTGATCAAGGTGTGAAAGTTAATGGTATTTTCATAAATAATATACGCTATGCAGATGACACTACTTCCATTTATTGATTCCTCTATTGACAATAACTCACTCACTTGTTGCTCTAACTGTGATAAGGGTATGAAAAGTGAGGGACCACCTCCAGTTCCCGAAATATTATTTTTGTTTCGTCGCATTTTTGCCTTTAAGTGAAACTTATAGTCTGCCCAAACCTTTTATTGATTACATTTAATCACATTTATAATTTATCTGTGCAATTATTGGAATTACCTTTTCCCACCCCGCAATGTCGCGCAATGGTGGCCCAGCTGCGTTTAAATAGGAAACTAAATTTTTCCATAAATTATTGGAGGTATTTTTGGCGTCTGGTGTTTTTACTGATCCACGAGAATTTCAAATTGCTTTGGTTGAGTTTGTTGTTTTATTTTTGGTGCTTCCCTGTAAATTTGTGCAAAATATGCACGGCGTTATATATTTTAGTAGCAATTAAAACAACTAATTTATATTTGAAACTTACATTTTCAAGTAATGCGACTTCTTTATACTTGTAGCACAGAAATTACGAATATAACGCATGTTTGACAATTGCTTTAGCAAAGCAGAGTACCTCTACTGCGAAAGGGAAAAACTGAATGCGAAAGGGAAAAACTAAATTCGAAAATTTCAAAATTTACTGCGTTTGTCGAATTACAGAGTACCAAAATTGAAGATGCGAACATTTTCATATTCGTATCGCATTACAGCGTAACCCCCTTGGGAAAAATTAAAAACTATATTGGCAAAGATATTAATTATAGTGATAATAAAAGTGTAATCACTTCAAACCAAACAAAATGTATTGAATCTTTGGCTGCAAAATATGATCTAAAAAATACCAAATTATATGATACTCCAATGGAAACAAATTTATAACTAGAACAATCTACAGAAGTAGATAAAGGTATTAAGTACAGGAACATCAAAGGAGAACTATTATACATATATCTATAAGCACAGGCACACGACCAAATGTAGCATATAGTGTCAATTATTTGAGTAGATACCAAAGTTGTTATAACCAAACTCATTACAAATATGCAATGAGAATCTTAAAATATTTGTATAAAACCAAAGATCTAAAGTGAACATACCATGATAATGTGGATACTGAAATATTGGATTGTATGGTAGATTCTGACTATGCAGGAGATAATGTAGACAGAAAATCTACAACTGGTTTTATTATAAGATTGTTTGGAAATTTAATTTATTGGAAATCTCGCAAACAAAGTACAGTAACTAAATGTTCAACTTTTGCAGAATACACTGCTATGTCAGAGGCAGTAACAGAGGTACCTTTTATTCGAAACTTGTTAAGTGAATCATTTAATATGAAATTTTGTGATCCAATTAATTTGTATGAAGATAACTCAGGTGCAATTGCAATTGCTAAGTATGGCAACTTCACCAAAAATTCAAAGCACATTGAAGTGCAGTATCATTATATAAATGAGAACTATGAAAAGAAAATTATAGAGATTGTTAAAATTGATAGCAGACATGTTAACTAAAAGTTTAGATAAGAAAACATTTTTAAAAAACAGATCAGATCTTAGACTGATTTAATTATATTAATAGTTATAAAATGTCAGAGTTAAGATTTATTTGATTACATAGATTTCAATAATGTTAAAATACAAAAAAAAGCCATTATTCATTAGCTTATAAGGTTACATTTAAGTTTGTATAATATGAGATTATAAATTTAAGGAGGCGTGTTGTAATTTAGTAAATATTATAATCTATAACATGATTGGTACATGAAAAGCGCCATCTATGATTGAAATGTTAAATTACTATCTATGATTGAATTGTTAAATTAAACATACTCACTATTAAACATACTCGATATTAAACATACTCACTATTATACATACTCACTCTGATACTCACTCTAAAAAGAAGAACACGTGTGCGCAAATAAAAAGAAGATTTAAAGCAGAAATTAAATGATAATGATGATTAAATGATATCCTTTTTCTAGCTCGATGTTGGCCTAACATGTTTAGATAAGAGTGTTGCCATTTTTTCCCTAATTATTATAAATGTGAAATAAATATTTGTTCAACAAAAATGTTGACTATTCCCCTGATTATCCTTGTTTTGCTCTATATCGGTCTAAAGCTTTAGACCAAAGTGTTGGCAAATTGTTATTCGTCAAGAATTAGAAACAAAAAAAGATACTTTTTCGGCAACATTTTTATATTCCGTTATATATCCTCATTTTACTTTTGTAATAGACTTCATTTTTATAATAACCTCACCGTAAGTCAAAACGGTCTATAAATTTAGACCAAAATTAGCAAATGAGGTGCAAAAATTACTCTATTTGACGGTCTATTTTATGTTTGTATGTGGACTAATGGTGCAACTTCACTCAAATGCTTAAACGGCTATTCTAGTCTAGAAGTAAAAATTTCTCTTTTCCTGAAAATGTTTACAAGAGTATTCTTAAAAATTGAAATTATTTTCGCAAATTTATGTATTCTGCTTAATCGGCAGCGCAATTGATTAACATTCAGAAATCCTACTGGCCGGAACAAGCCATATCCAATAATTTACAACAGATGATACAAAAATATTTTTTATTTTATTTAGGCACACAGGATTCACGATTTTATACTACATAGTTGGGAAATTTAAGAACCCGACTTATCGAGCAAACCTGTAAATCCGCTAATTTTTGACTGTGCGCTGCAATAACAGCTTTTATTTGAAAAAATAAATGGGCGAAAGCGCAATAAAGTTAAAAATATAAAAAAAGAACTTAAAAAAAAACAAGTAAAGAAGGGCTAAGTTCGGGTATCACCGAACATTTTATACTCTCGCATGATAAAGTGATAATCGAGATTTCATTATCCGTCATTTACATATTTTTTCAAATACTGTATTTGTGTAAAGTTTTATTCCGCTATCATCATTGGTTCCTAATGTATATATTATACAGAGAAGGCATCAGATGGAATTCAAAATAGCGTTATATTGGAAGAAGGCGTGGTTGTGAACCGATTTCACCTATATTTCGTACATGTCATCAGGGTGTTAAGAAAATATTATATACCGAATTTCATTGAAATCGGTCTAGTAGTTCCTGAGATATGGTTTTTGGTCCATAAGTGGGCGACGACACGCTCACTTTCAATTTAAAAAAAAAGCCTGGGTGCAACTTCCTTCTGCCATTTCTTCCGTAAAATTTAGTGTTTCTGACGTTTTTTGTTAGTCGGTTAACGCACTTTTAGTGATTTTAAACATAACCTTTGTATGGGAGGTGGGCGTGGTTATTATCCGATTTCTTCCATTTTTGAACTGCATATGGAAATGCCTGAAGGAAACGACTCTATAGAGTTTGGTTGACATAGTTAGAGTAGTTTTCGGGATATGTACAAAATTTAGTAGGGAGCGGGGCCACGCCCACTTTTCCAAAAAAATTACGTCCAAATATGCCGGAGTATAAAAATGATTCGAGGCAGAGACAGCTATAGATTTTTTATTTACTTTTCTAAGTAGATGCTTGCTAAATTTGGTGACGCTGTGTAAATAAACGAGGAATATTTTTAGGCTACTAAGTGAAGGTGGAAGAAAAGTAGGCGAGAAAATTTAGATCTAATATATTACTACTGGAATTGTAAAAATACCATTTATTTTTAGACTGTACTGTACATAGTTTCTCTAAAATCATGAGAACAAAACCTGATGTTAGAACTTACTACTACACATCTTTATACTGCTAAGATACATATATTGAAAGATAAATGATGGTTAATTGACAAAGTTCGCCTGCCTCTATTTCAGTTTTTTTGGAATTAACTTCCGAATAATAAATAAAACAAGTAAGGAAGGGTTAAGTGCGGCTGCAACTAAACTTTTTATACTATTGCAACCTGCAGAAAAAAAGCGAAATATCTTAATATGCACAACGTCAATAACTATTTTGATGAAGCTAAAGATATTTATGTGCGTATATATAATTAATTAGGATGACGAGACGTGTTGAACTCAGGATCTTTGTTTGTCCGTTTGTCTGTCCGACTGTGGAAGCTATAACTTGAGTAAAATTAAAATATCTTGATTATACACGTTCCCAAAACGCCATTAATCGAAACCTTAAGGTTGAAGGCTGCTGTTTAGTAGAACAAATTGAATTCGGTTAGGGCATCTATGGTTGAAGATGTTTTAAAGTGGAATGAATTAATTCGGAGTTTAACTCCTAAAGTGCGGTAAGTCTATAACTAAATGTGTCAGAGATATTACTGTACATCCAGGAAGCTACAAGAGGATTTTGTAGGTATAAAAATTGGACATTGGGCGTGACACCCTCCATAATATATATCTCCAGATTTGCACTACCAATTTCAAGCAAATTCGGTTCTTAGGTTCAGTAATTTTAATGTTCCAATGTTTCAATATGGAAATGGGCGAAATTGGGCCACAACCACGCCTACTTCTCTTGTAACACTATTTTAAATTCCAGTTGATTTTTATTACATTATATTATTTTTGTTACAATTTAATACACATCGTGCCTTTAAAACCAATGAAAAATATATATACATATATCAAAAATGAAAGTAATGGAAAGTAAAATGCAATTTGAGTACAAAATACGCTGTAAAACTAAAAACAAAAAAAATGAAAGGAAAATGTAATTCGAATGAAGCACGTCATATTATACGTGTTCACCAGAATATTCCGCAGCATCGATGTTTTCAATGCACTTCTATGGTCGAATACTCAAAAGCGATTTTATGCTACGAGATCATGTGTGTTTTTATTCTCTTCCAATCTAAATAATTCCATTTTGACGCTGCTGAATCTAAGCATCCCACACCTACATCAAATAATGGCGCACACGATTTTTCAACGCTGCGTTCGCAACAAAACCAGCTGTTCAACGACGCCGCTGTTAGTGCGGGTGCTGGATATAACCGTTTGAAGGTCTAACAAATAGGCAACCGCACTGCCTACGCGCCATAACGCACCGCGATAGAACAACCGCCGCGCTGCTAAATAAATGACTATAGAATGGTTGGTATAAAATCGCGTTGAGCACGCGCATCACATTCCAGCATATGCAACATCAAAATGGCGACGTGAGTATACATGTGTTGCGTTTATGGCTGACGGTGGCGGCTTGAATTGCTGGCAGCACCAGCGAAGTCTCAATTAACGCCATAATTGCATTCAAGTGTTTGTTCGAGACATACGCACAACTAGGGATTGAGCTATATAGCGATTGCGCTTATGTGTATAAGTACTGTATGTGCGCAAAGTGTGGTAGCTGCTCGTGCCTCAGCATCAACAAGCTCAGTTTTCACACACGATCAAGTACAGCGCGGCATCCTAGCTGACTTACAATGTATATACTTTCAAACGTACATAACTAGGGTATATACATATGTGTTTGTTGGTGTGTATGTTAGGGCTGCCTTGCAACCCAATCCTTCAGCTTTTTGCATTTCTCGACGAGTTATAGGAAAACCTATTCATGCAGACATCCGCACAAAAACATTCATGCTTCAATTTCTTTATGTATGAGTTAATTTCCCCTACGCGGGAAATAATAAAAAAAATTGTATTTTTATTTTGGCCAGAGCACAAGCTCTGGCCGTCTTTATTCGAGTCTAAAAACGGACTGAAATGATTACAATTATGAAACTTAAAATGTAAGCTTAAACTAGCCTTAACTGATCCGGTCACCTGTCTTGCCTGGTGATCGGATTCCTAGAACTCCCTTCTGGTCGCTGCCAGAACGTTGGCGCGTGTGCTGCGTTAGCAAAAGCTTGGGAGCGGAAGTGAAGTCTGAGTGTTGCAAGCAAACGTCGGCGCGTGTGCTTTTAGCACTGTGCTTTTAGCACTGTTAACGTATTTGGCGTTAACTCCTCCCCTCTTAAATGCGATCGTCCTCGATCGTTCAAAAATATGGTAGGTCATTGATTCTTAAATTTTTAGGTGGTAGGCCGATGGCCTCAGCAGAGTTTGTTATATGCCTAATATTTACGGTTGGAATTTCAACCTTGGGTATTTCCGCTTTCCTTTGGATTCTGGGGATGAATTTTAAAAATATGAGAAGGATTATTATGATGCTGCTTAGTGACAGCATCGAAGTTTTGCTTATAAAAGCATCTGTTTTTAAGAGCGCGATGCTTTTGGTGTTATTAATATGTAGCTCGTGTAGAGCTTCCATTGACAAAATATCAATGCGTTCGCTTTCGGATGGGGTTGGCTGTAATATAGAGGGTATAGCGATCAGTTGAGAGGCTTCCAAACTATAAAATTTTTGATTATTTATCTTAAGAGATATATTATGAAATTTTATTAAGTACGTTCCGGCAACAGTATAGTTTTCGGTAATAGTATTTATTGTTCCGTTAAAATTATTTAATAAAATTATACCCGGTGATATTTCTTCTACAGTGGGTACGTGTTGGTTATTACTAATTTTGCATGAAGAATCTAGGCTTTTAATCAAATTAGGTATACATGTTACTTATATTAATTATTTGATTTCTTCTGCATATACTGATTTGATTGGAAATTTTGCATTTTTCTTTAATTCCAAATATTTCTGTTCCATTTGTTATAATTCGATCAAAATTTAAGTTTACAATTCCATTATCTTTCTTTACCGGTTTAATTATAATGTTTTTGTAAGTTTCCCTGCCTGTTATTGGTATTTTGATGATGTATAATAACATCGTCTCGTTATACATTACATTAACTGTTGCAAATTCTAATGCTTCTTCCGTGTTTGCGAAAGGCATGTTTTCTTCTTCGAGTTTTTCTATTGCCGTACTTATTTCGATTTTATTTAGTAGTATTGAATTTATTACATTTTCTTTTGCCCATTGTAGAGCGTATTTAACATTTACTAACTCCTCCTTAACTAATCTTATTCTATTTCCTATGCTTACGGCTATATCCGTTTTAAAATGGTCATCTTTTATTGTATTATTGCCTGAATACATTTCAGCAATTTTTTCTTTTACATTTAGGGTTTTTTCACGTCGCATAAAGTTATAAGTTATAACGATTCGAAAACATAACATTGAGAATTGTAAATGTGTAAACTCATTTTTGTATGAAATCTAACAACATTTTTTTTTTTAAGCAAGTGTAAAAATTTATAATTTTACGATTTTACGATGCCTTACGATGGCTTGTGAGTACCCCAATTATTGAAATTATTTTTTTAAAATATTAGTACCTCCTTTTTTGGAGTATATTCTTTTATTTTATTGTCGGTATTATCTTCGACTGGCGTCTTAGGATTTTCTAGTCCCAAGTATTTTAAATTTTGTATTTTAATATTCTATTTGGCTTTTCGCCATTCTTTTTTGTTTTATTTTACCGGTAAAATCTTCGGCTGGCGTTGTTGAACTTTTTGTTCCACAATTTTAAAGTATTTTTTTATTTTTAGTATTGCCGGTACTTTCTTCGGCTGGTGCCTTAAGACTTTTTTGTTCAAAGTAATATAAATTTTGAATTTTTATATTTTGATTTAAATATATATATTTATATTTATTTTATATATTTTTCCATTATTTTTTTGTTTTATTTTGCCGGTATGAACTTCTGCTGGCGTTGTAGAACATATTCGTTCTACAATATTTTGTATAATTCTTCTTTTTACTCTGCTGGTATGAATCTTCAGCTGGCGTTTTAGGACCTTTTTGTCCAAAATATTTTTTTTTTTTGTTAATAAAATATTGCCGGAAAAGTCTTCGGCAGGCATTATATTTTTTTCCTTCAAATTTATTTTTCGGTTTTGTTTGTTTTTTTTTTTTATATATATTTGTGAGTTTCATGAAATAACATATGTATATAGTAATACTCACAAATAAATCTATTGTAATAACTTCATATTAAAAATATTTAGGTGTTCCCCTAATGGGTTCGTAAATTTGGAGAATCCTGTCCACGGATTTCTTCCACGAGTTAAACTCTCCCGGTTGACCCGAGAACTCTCGAAGGCAACGGACTACGTCCGGAATTTTATCAAGATCAGTCAGGTTATTTCTATATACCGGGTCGATTCCTTGATCGGAGAAATCGGCAAAATTAGAATTCGGATTTAGTGCGTTTTGCACAAGGCGCTTGCCGTGCGTTTGAAAAATATTTTGGACCACACCCATAACTGCTGCAGTCAAATTATTTGGGTTCGACATTTTATTTTTATATGTGATACCTCTTTTTTTATTTTTTATTTGTTTTTATTTTTACCCTTTCCAGGAAAGGGCGCTTTTCTCTTCTGGAGGGTCCCGTAGGAATCGCAGAATTAAGCTGTATTATAAAATATTGTTAGATTTCTGTTATTGGCTGTACAAGCCGTTGTTTACAATTTTGTTTTTTTATTTAATCTTCTTAATACTAGTATCTCTTTCTTTCTAATACAAAAATATTTCTCTATTTATAATATTGTATATGTGGTATAAATAAAAATGTATAGCTACGTAAAAATCCTGTGAAGCATGACGAGGTGACGCTGGAGATTGCTCCCTTTCCTCCTGCTGGCTACTTGGGATCTTCCTAGTCGCACGCTCCTCGTCGTCCTCTTCCAAGCGTGGGTTGAGGAGTCTTCTTGTGGATATTCTGCTTTGATTTTTTCCCTTGCCTGCAATATGCGTTGATTTTTGCTTCCACGAAATTTTGTTGCAATAAATTTAATTTACACTTTGGCGTATTTCGTTGCACGCACACACGTATATTTTCATCAATATTTAATTCACGCACACCGCTTACTGCCTTTTTCAGCCGTGATTAATTGGTCGCTTTTTATTTTTATTTATTTTTTTATTGTATTTTATTAATTTGTGTTTTGTATTGTTTTTGTAGTTTGTTAATAAAAATGTTTTTTTTTTTTTTTTTTTTATTATTATTTTTTATTAAAGATGAAATAATTTGTATCCCTGAACTTGCGTGTATTTTGCACTTAGCGAGTTGCAAGTCACCACACTCTTCAATTTGTAATTCTAAGTTTTTTTTTCCTAACTCTTTGCAGATTTAGTTTCTTAAGCGGTCTTTCGCTATTTTTTAGTTTTCACACATCATTAGGTTTGTATTATTGCTTTGTTCGTTCTTTCACTTGTGCACGCCTTTCTTCAGTTACACGTGTGGTTTTTAGTTTTGCGTGTGGTTTTTAGTTTTGCTTTAAATTTTATTAATAATGTCTCCGCGTTTTTATCTTAATTAACAGATAACACTCGCGAATAGAGTTGGCCAGCAATTATTGCTTCCCGGGGCCTTTATTCCTCTATTATTTATAGCTTTTTGCTCGGGCGCCAGTTAATTTCCCCTACGCGGGAAATAATAAAAAAAATTTATTTTTTTTATGTTGGTCAGAGCACGAGCTCTGGCCGTCTTTATTAGAGTCTAAAACGGGACTGAAATGATTACAATTATGAAACTTAAAATGTAAGCTTAAACTAGCCTTAACTGATCCGGTCACCTGTCTTGCCTGGTGATCGGATTCCTAGAACTCCCTTCTGGTCGCTGCCAGAACGTTGGCGCGTGTGCTGCGTTAGCAAAAGCTTGGGAGCGGAAGTGAGGTGCTTTTAGCACTGTTAACGTATTTGGCGTTAACTTATGTATATGCGAGTGTGTGCATATGTACATATATGTGAGTGGTCGCTTGGTTCGGGATTTCTTTAATGCTGCTTTTATGCGTGCTCCTGAGCACTTGTATGACTTTCACTATTTCGACCTGGTTGCTCAGTTGATATGTTTTGCAGCTGTTTTGTTATCATACACAGTGAGCGATTTGTGCTGAAAAATGTACATAGATATTACTTCGAACTATGAGCTCTTTCTCACTAGATTGCTTCACCGACACATTCACATGGAGCCCAAAATTGATCGACCGTGAGAGATATATGTATGTACATACGAAGGCTCTTACGATTAAAAAATCATTTTAGTCTCAACCCACCTACACTGATGCTACTTAATGAAGAAATTATAGGACGAATATAATAATGGTTGGACGTAAGATCGGAACGAAGCAAGGAATCTAACGTCGTTTAGCTGTAAGTCTTTTTGAGATCCCTAGGATAATTTCCTTTCACAAGAACACTGTCCTCCAACCACTTGCCTCTTTTGATATGGGCTATCAACTTGGCATATGTTTGCTCTATATGGAAGAACTGCTGCAACTTTCATATTAATAAATGTTTCCCTACAAACAATGTATAGCTTCGGTGTACCATATTCTTGAGTATGTCTAGGTGTGCGTATGTGCTTGCTATACAATTGTTGTACAAATATTTGCCTTGTAATACTGAGCGGCAAAGGCGTGCTACGAAACAGGACCACGGACGAACGGGATAGCGTGATGATAGCTAGCTTTGCCTTGTGCATGACGCCGTGGAATATATAAATAAATAAATACATCCATATGTTTACATATTCAGGTGAATATATCTTTGAGTGCGTAGGAGTTCTTATTCAAGCATTTATTGACATTGTTCTTCAAAGGGAACTAGCAGGATATCATGGTTATATGTAGTAGGTTTGTGGCACAATGTGGCTCAAGTACCGTTGTAGACATCTGTGTATACTTAGATATATTGCAATTATTTTGATATATGTACGTGCATTTAGGTACTTCAGTATCGACCTGACATACTCCTCTAAAGCGTATAAAATATATCTAGGAAATAAGGGGGTGGAGTAAATAAATATTATATTAATTTTCAAGTAGCTGCAGGTTTATTTGTGTGCAATTTCATATACAAATTCACTCCCATATTGACCGCTTCTGTTCGTTAGTGCTTGAAGTGCTCTATGTGTGATTGCATATTCAGAGAAGTGGGTTTTGCTGCTGTGTAAGCTACCAATGTCCTGAGTGACGCAATTGGCTAAGTGAGTGGACAAGTTTTTGTTAATACCTTTTAAAGCGTCTTTTTACTTTACTGCTAAGCTTAATTTTTCTAATCCAAAAAGTCCAATAAATCGAATATCTGCTACCTTTTTTTAATTAGGAGCTAGTATTTAGCATGTTTTCAACAAAAATGCACCTCCTATATTGTATAAATGAGCATCCTCCTCCGACATCCGCACATACACCACACTATCACACCACATCAATTCACCCTCACAACACTGACACGCACCTTCACCATACTTACCATCTGCGCTTACAACTCACATTCCACACTACTCACGAGAGCACCACACATCGACACCCGCATACACGTACACCAACCAACCACATCACACCATCCGATCCCACACACCAAAGGGAAAAAAGGAACAAACAAGGAGATCACACTTCACTTCGTTTTCGACCTCAATAGTTACTTGTACGCCTGTGCGGTAATTTCGTTTTTTCGGCCTCTTCGATCGGTGCGCATTTTTTTCACAAATTCTTCACTCCACGTTCGACCGGAGTAATACTTTATATACTTTATATAATATATGTAATTCAAACTATTTAAACCTTTTTTAATAAACCCCATTGGGGCATTCCTCATTGTTCAAACCTACGCGTGTGCATATACACTAACGTTTATTTCTTTCGGAAAACTAGTGGTGGTATAAAAGGTGAGTGCGGAAGAAATACATGGTCTTTCGAGCTAGAAGGAACGGCACCTTGGAAAAAAAAAATAATACAAAATTTTAAGTGACAACAAAAAGCCCGAAGCTAAGTACAGTGGAAAACAAAAAAATTAAATTTGAACAAAAAACTAGTTAAGTGAGTTAAAGAAAATACATATTACATTAGGGTGCTTCAAACATTTTTTTTGAATTTTTTTTTCAACTCTTACCACCTCAAATGTTAGTGATTGACAAACAAAAAATCCTCCATCAAGCCAGTCGCTGTAGCTTAATTCTATTCCCATACATTTTACATAGGAATCTTCGTTTTTTCATTCAAACTAAAATTTCACCACTAATTTTCGTTTCTCAAAAGTAACCATCACATATTCAGAAAGTTCACTTCTCAAACTTTAAGAATTTCTGCGACAAAGTTTGATTATCTCAATTAGACGATTAAGTATAGTGATTTGAAATTTGCAATTTTTTCAATAAAAATAAAAAAGTTTCTAAGAATAATAATTTTTGTCGCGGAAAGATTTAAAGTTTACAAAGCCAACTTTATGAATATATGAACCATCATTTCTGAGAAACGAAAAATAGTTGGTGAAATTTTAGTTTGAATGAAAAAATTCCTATGGAAAATGTATGGGAACCTAAAAAAAATAGCGACCCTTTAGAGTTAAGATACAGCCTGGCTTGAGGGAGGATGTTTTGTTTGTCAATCACTTACATTTGAGAAGGTAAGAGTTGAAAAGAAATTCCAAAATTTTTTTTTTGAGGCACCCTAATGTACAAATATAAAAATAAGATAATACATGTAAATATACATAGTATATCAAGAGGAAATTACAAAGTGCTATATTGTCACACAAGTAGTCGGAACCTAGACTTCGTTCAGAACGCACGTGCTTATTCGCGAAACTCTCCATTGTTCTCGAAATTGCAAGTGTTTTTTTACTTCGTGAACGGAATTCTTGAATATATTTTTTATGGATTAAGAACAACATAGTATGTATTTAATACTAATAATATAAAAATTAATTTAGTTAATGTATTATTATGTTTTTTTTCAGAAAAACAATGAATCATTAAAAACACTAAATTTTTTTTTAATTCTTTAGAAATTAGTGTTTTTGTTATAGTGTTGGGCAAGGTCGAGCTATGAATTATTTTTCCTAGTAAACTACAGGTTTTTACTTAACGTATAAGCTTAAACATTTTCCCCGTCTTTGCCCCCCGCCCCCCCTTTAATAAAAGCGCTTGAAAAAGTTGGTCAATTGCATAAAATGAGAACTGATTTATTTATTTTTTTTAATTAAATACTGAAATCCTGCTTAATTATTCTATACGGGTGGTATATAGATGGTATAAGGAGCCGGTGTGGGAATTGGACAACGGGCGTGGCACCCCCCACTTTCTGGTCAAATCCCATATCTCGGTACCCGACTGACTGATTTCGACAAAATTTGAAACGTAACCTTACCGGACATCCACTTGACCTTGATATGATTGCTGATTGTATATAAGGTACCTAAATGAAACCGAGGGAACTTTTTTTTGAGTATGTAGCATATTAGAAGTATGTAGGATGAGCAAAAATAGATAAAATCTGGTACCCACTACCCCGCAATAATAAAAAAAAATATCTATTCAATCCGAATCAATTTATCCGAACTTAGTCCTTCCTTACTTGCTTTATTTTAATATATTGCATTATTATATTTAATCATGCATTTTTATTCATTTTCATTCATAAAATCACTTTAAATAATTTTGTCCGCTTTTTGAGACCAAATGCTCCTATGTGCGCCGGCGGAGAAGCGAAACATCACCCAAGGAAGCGCACACATTTTTATAAGTTAACCCCTAAAGTCTCTGAAGAAAATCTGAGTGAGTGTATCTATTCCTCTTTGATTTTTATTATAATACTAGAGGACCCGTCCACGCTTCACTGTGGCTGATTCATAGATAACACAACTACTAACATCTATATGATTTCTACTAGTTGGATTATAACTATTAGTTAATGAAATATAGCATTTTTCTGAAGCAACTTGTGTTAGTTTACAAAAAAATGGATCACATAGCATTTCGTGTGTTAATAAAGCATTTCTGGGGAAAATACTGTTGAATATGGGCTCAGTGAAACCCACCGTTGAAAAAATATTTGCTAAGCTGGAAACAGGCGGAATGAGCCGTGAGGACAATGATGCTCTAAAGAGGCGAAAACTCTGTGCAAAGTGGGTGTCTCGCAAGTTCATACGTATAATCCAACAAAAACAACGAATAACTGATTCTGAGAAGTGTTTAAGTTCTCTCTAATCGGAATAAAGACGAAATTTTTCATCAGTGATAGAAATATAGCTCCATCATTTATCTCTGGAGTCCAATCGACAGTCATTCTAGTGGACTGCACATGATGAACCAATTCTCAGGCGTGGAAAGACGAAAAAGTCGGCTGGAAAGGATATGACATCAGACTTTTGGGATGCGCGTGGCCGTTCTTCAGTTATAAATGGTGTAACTAACAACAACTTTCTTTTATATATATAGAGGTGCATATGTATGTAACTTTCACCAACAATCATAGAACCGATATTAATTAAACCCGTTTAATGAAATCGGCGGCGAATTCAAGTACCGATAGAAACCAATACGGTAAATAATATATATGTATATATGTATCCACAGTATCTTCTTCTAAATTGGCGTAGAAACCGCTTAAGCGATTATAGCCGAGTTAACAACAGCGCGCCAGTCGTTTCTTATTTTCGCTACGTGGCGCGAATTGGATATTCCAAGCGTCGCCAGATCCTTCTCCACTTGGTCCTTCCAACGGAGTGGAGGTCTTCCTCTTCCTCTGCTTCCCCCGGCGGGTACTGCGTCGAATACTTTCAGAGCTGGAGTGTTTTCGTCAACTCGGACAACATGACCTAGCCAGCGTAGCCACTGTCTTTTAATTCGCTGAACTATGTCAATGTCATCGTATATCTCGTACAGCTCATCGTTCCATCGATTGCGATATTCGCCGTGGCCAACGCGCAAAGGACCATAAATCTTTCGCAGAACATTCCCCTCGAAAACTCTGAACGTCGACTCATCAGTTGTTGTCATCGTCCAGGCCTCTGCACCATATATCAGGACGCGAATTATAAGTGACTTGTAGAGTTTGGTTTTTGTTCGTCGAGAGAGGACTTTACTTCTCATTTGCCTACTCAGTCCGAAATAGCACCTGTTGGCAAGAGTTATCCTGCGTTGGATTTCCAGGCTGACATTGTTGGTGGTGTTTACGCTGATTCCCAAATATACGAAACTATCTACAACTTCAAAGTTATGACTGTCAATAGTGACGTGAGAGCCAAGTCGCGAGTGCGAAGACTGTTTGTTTGATGACAGGAGATATTTCGTCTTGCCCTCGTTCACTGCCAGACCCATTTGCTTTGCTTCCTTGTTCAGTCTGGAGACAGTAGAACTAATGGCGCGGGTGTTGAGCAGCTGTACACCCTCATAAAATATTGTACCTGCTCGATTAAGTTCTGCAGCGCGAATTATTTTCACCAGCAGCAGGTTGAAGAAGTCGCACGATAGGGAGCCGCCTTGCCTGAAACCGCGTTTGGTGTCGAACGGCTCAAAGAGGTCCTTACCGATCCTGTCGGAACTTTTGGTGTTGCTCAACGTCAGTTTACACAGCCCTATTAGTTTTGAGGAGATCCCAAATTCAGACATCATGGCATAAAGGCAGCTCCTTTTCGTGCTGTCGAAAGCAGCTTTGAAATCGACGGAGAGGTGGTGTGTGTCGATTCTCCTTTCACGGGTCCTTTCCAAAATTTGGCGCATGGTGAAACTCTGGTCGGTTTTGATTTTCCAGGTGTAAAGCCGCACTGATAAGGTCCAATCAGTTTGTTGACGGTGGGCTTTAATATTTCACACAATACGCTCGATATAACCTTATACGCGATGTTGAGGAGGCAAGTCCCACGGTAGTTGGCGCAGATTGTGGGGTTTCCCTTTTTGTGAATTGGTCAGAGGCCACTTAAATTCCAATCGTTGGGCATGTTTTCGTCCGACCATATTTTGCAAAGAAGAAGATACATGCTTCTTATTAGTTCTTCTCCGCCGGGTTTGAATAGCTCGGCCGGTAATCCATTGGCCCCAGCTGCTTTGTTGTTCTTCAGACGGGTAACTGCTATTCGAACTTCTTCATGGTCGGGCAATGGAACGTCTGCTCCATCGTCGTCGATTGGGGAATCGGGTTCGCCTTCTCCTGGCCTTGTGCATTCAGTGCCATTCAGCAGGCTGGAAAAGAGGTCCCAGTTCTCTCCATAATGTATGTATGCCCTGGGCATCGATGACTAGATCACCTTTGGGGTTTCTACAAAAGTATGCTCCGGTCTTGAAACCTTCAGTTAGCCACCGCATCTTTTCGTAGAATTTTCGAGCATTACCCCTGTCGGCCAGTTTATCAAGCTCTTCATACTCACTCACTTCGTCCACTTTTTTTTTCTGTCTGCAAATGCGTCTCGCTTCCCTCTTCAACTCTCGGTATCTATCCCATCCCACACGTGTTGTGGTCGATCGTAACGTTGCGAGGTAGGCAGCTTCTTTTCTCTCTGCTGCGGCACGGCACTCCTCGTCGTACCAGCTGTTCTTTTGCATTTTTCGAAAACCAATGGTTTCGGTTGCAGCTGTACGTAAGAAGTTTGAAATGCCGTCCCACAGTTCCCTTATACCGAGTTGTTGACGAGTGCTCTCAGAGAGCAGGAGTGCAAGCCGAATAGAAAATCGTTCGGCTGTCTGTTGTGGTTGCAGCTTCTCGACGTCGAACCTTCCTTCTGTTTGTTTTTTGCTGCACAAAGGCGGGTGCGAATCTTGGCTGCTACAAGATAGTGGTCCGAGTCGATGTTAGGACCTCGGAGCGCGCGCACTTCTAAACCACTGGAGACGTGACTTCCGTCTATCACAACATGATCGATCTGGTTGGTGGTTTTTCGATCCGGAGACAGCCAGGTGGCTTGATAAATCTTCTTGTGCTGGAATCTAGTACTACAGATAACTATACTTCGGTCCCCGGCAAAGTCGATCAGCCTCAACCCATTTGGGAATGTTTCCTCGTGGAGGCTTAATTTACCGACCGTAGTGCCAAAGATACCTTATTTGCCCACTCTGGCGTTAAAATCGCCAAGCACGATTTTGACATCGTGGCGGGGGCAGCGCTCATAGGTGTGCTCCAAGCTCTCATAGAAGGCATCTTTGGTCACATCGTCCTTCTCTTCCTTCGGGCCGTGGGCGCAAATCAGCGATATGTTGAAGAACCTCGCTTTGATGCGGATTGTGGCTAGACGTTCATTCACCGGAGTGAATGATAGTACTCGGCGACGGAGTTTCTCTCCCACCACGAATCCCACATCAAACTTGCGCTCCTTTATATGGCCACTGTAGTAAATGTCACAAGGACCTACTCGTCTCAGTCCTTGTCCCGTCCATCGCATTTATTGGATGGCAGTGACGTCAGCCTTCACTCTAACGAGAACGTCAACCAGCTGGGCAGCGGCACCTTCCCAATTAAGGATGCCCTAATTTCGTAGTCCTTATTTCGCTTGCCATGGTCGTCGTCAAAAGGGGGCTTTCTCTTCCGAGGCTTGTTGTTCATTTTCATTGGTATGATTTTATACGTGACGGGTCCCAAACTCAGCGCACAACCCTGCGGAAGGAATGTTTCGCCTTCTCACTTTAGCTCGCCTTCAAACGGATGTTCTTAGGCTACGCAGAGGATACTTGGTCAAGGACCGGAAGTCGTGAGCTGCTTGAGCCATATCTCAAAGAATCGTTTCTGGCAACTCCCAAGTGAATGGCGATCAGAGAACTTTCCTCACTTGCGTGAACTTCTACACATGACCTCATCCTCCCACAGTATACTACTGTGCCCAAAAAATATGGTGAAATTGTATTTATTTTAAAAATTCTTTATTTATTCTTCCGAATCAATTTCATCCCCTTCAAAGTAATCCCCTCCAGATGCAATGCACTTATGCCAAGGGATTTTCCAATCTTCGAAACACTGGTTGTAGTCACTTTCCGGGATGGCCTTCAGTTCCGTCTTCGCTGCGAATTGAATCTCCTCTATCGTATAAAAACGGTGTCCCCGGAGCGGTCTTTTGAGCTTGGTGAACAGCCAGAAGTCGCACGGCGCCAGATCAGGTGAATACGGTAGTTGCGGAACGACATGGGTTGAGTTTTTGGCGAAATGATCACGAATTACGAGGGCAGTATGGGATGATGCATTATCGTGTTGAAAAAACCAAGAATTGTTTTCCACAATTCCGGCTTTTTTTGGCGGATAGCGTTACACAAACGACGTATAACGTTCAAACAATATTCCTTTTTGACTGCTTGACCGGTTGGAAAGAATTCATAATGCACAACACCACGATAATCGAAGAAAACAGTTAACATGATCTTGATTTTTGAGCGACTTTGGCGCGATTTTTTTGATCTCGGTTCTTTTTTGCACGATATTCGCTCGACTAATTGGTTGTTTCGGGGTCGTAAGCATAGATCCAAGTCTCATCGCTAGTCGGAAAGTCCTTCAAAATGGTATTGGCTGAGCCTTTCGATATGCCAACTTCATCAGCAAGGTCTCTAATTGTTAATCGATGGGTTTTCAACACCAAATCTCTGAATTGTTGAACGTGAGCTTCGTCGGTTGAGGTTTATGGTCGCCTTGGACGCTCTTCGTCTTTGACACATTCACGGCCGGCTTGGAACTCACTCTAACACTTGTAAACTTTTTTTTTTTAGACATAGCCTCATCACCAAAGGCTTTCTGCACCATCCTCAACGTATCCGCAGCGGAAAATTGATTCCGTAAACAAAATTTAATGCAAATTCTTTGCTCAACAAATTTCGACATCGCAAGAAACGAAAAACTCACTTTTAGGAGCTCACAAAACGACACGTATCTCAAACCTAATGTGACTGACAGTACTACCAACCTAAAAAAAAATAATTCTCCAAATCCTTCGACGCGCGCAGTTTAAATTCAAATGTCACCTTTTTTGGGCACAATAAAAATACTTTTTATATATATTTAACTAAATAAATTATTATTCCTTGATTTTTAAACTTACCTTCGTGTATACAATACACACAATTCACAAAAAAAAAATCAAGTATTTATTTTCAAAATATTCTGGCAATACCGTTTCAGTTTATTAACTGTGAGAGGGATACTTGCAAATTATACGGACAATACCTCTTAAGCTGTGAGAGGAATTGCTTCCAAAAAAGTAAGCGCAAATACATAAATGCGAATTATTTTATATACATACACCCAACCCTTTTTATACATTGTTTCTTTTTACACGGTTTTGAAGTTACACGGTTAAAATTTATTTTTTTTGTAAAAAATTTTTAATCAAGTGCGGTTTCAAAAACACTGTCTTGTAATTATGTTTGTTTTTTACCGCACCCAACACCATTGCTGAAATGAACATACATAGTATTAACCTTATTCGATAACTCTTCCCTACACATTTTGTTCGTATGATATTTATATTGCTGAAGCGGATATCTCCAGCGATGATACCGACTTTACATAACTAGTCCAGTTCGTCGCAAACTATTGCGCTTGTTATCAAGTAGCGACGAATAATTATGTAGCTATGTAAATATTTTTTCTATATTTCTATTCTAATTTTTCTGTTCTTAATTCTGGATTAACAGATTTCTTTTGTTTTTGGCTTAATCTACCAACTTTTCACCCGTATGAATTATGTATTTTAAGTTTTAATGCTCAATAAAATGCCATATGAATATACAATTCGTATGCATATCTGAAATTTTTTTGTTTTCAAAATTTTTTACACGGTTTTTCGAAGTAAATATAGTTCTTTATGACATGGAACGTATCCCCCATTTTACTATAGGAAACGCCTCTTTTTTTACACGATTTTATTTACACAGATTTCTGAGGAACGTATCTACCGAGTAAAAAAAGAGTGGGTGTACATATTGCCGTATATTTTCAAACGCATGTATACCTATAAACAGTTACATACAGTTAAATAAGACATAAAGAAATAAATAATTAAGCGGTGCGGAAATTCAAATAACATTGTTTGAAAAAATTAAATATATCATACTAACATACATATATTGAAAGTCCAATTTGGCAATTTCTTAGCATTTATCTTGTTCCTTTTCAAACAAGAACAAACATAATTGCGCATAGTTTATTTAACGCATACTATATGCACATAACATCCAACGTATGTATGTACTAAGGATATTGACCTAATTTCAGTGCGCACTGATACAAGGGCATACGGATAAAACAGTAAAAAATACTTTAAAAAAAAAAAACGCAAGTAAAGAGAAAGGCGAGCAGTAAATGCGATAAGCGCATTCTTAAATTCTTTTTCGGAAATAACAGCTCTTATTTTTTGAAAAGAGCTTTCGGTTACATATATAATTTACTAATCCAATTTTTCGGAAATAACAACTCTCATTTATTGAAAAGAGTTTTCGGTACCACATTTCTCTATTATAATAAAATATACATACATATATATTTTATTAATTAAAATTTTTTGAATGAGCACTGATTCAAAAGAATCTAAGGCAGAATTCTTAAGAATTTCAAAAATGAGTACTGATGACAAAAGTCCATGAACACCTGCAGAAGCTACACGCTCGAAGCAAGGTGGGGGAAAGCAAAGCAAAAAAGGGGCAAAGACATTTCGTCTATTAAATTCATTTGTGAGAGTGACAGCTTAATTAAATACTGCACTCGATTTGCATCTTCACCGATTCAGGACAACTCTGAATCGGTACTAGAAATAAAAAATAAAGCTATTGACAATTTTTGGATACGCCTCCACGCTGCATACGACACAATAGTAGAAACTGATGATTCAGATCTACCTGAAAATTTCAAATCCTCGGCTTACGCTAAATATGAAAACTGCTTGGACCAGTATGAAGACACAAAAGCAATGATATCAGATCAATTAAAACTTATAAAGTCAATTGCACCAACTCCCACAATTGAGTAGAGTTACCACAATTGCAAGCCCAAGAGGCAAGTTCAGACATTCATCTCAAAGTGCCAGCGTGTGATACGGAAATATTTCATGGAGTTTATGAACACTGGCCGTCCTTCCGGGACATGTTTACAGCAGTGTTCAAAAACCATCCAAAATTATCACAAGCGCAAAAATTGTATCACCTCCGATACAAAACTAGAGGTCAAGTAGGCGTAATAGTCAAGCAGTTCGCATAAAATGACAATAATTTCAATTTAGCTTGGGAAGCTCTAAGATCATTACCAGAAAAATCGTTACTTTTGTGGGAGCAATCGCTCTCATCAAGAAGAAAATGTCCAACGTGGCAGCAGATGAAAGATTTCTTAACTACCCAATACGAAATTGCGGAAAGGTTAGAAGAAAAAATAATCAAAACTAAGATCATTAAACACGACCTAAATCGAAGCTTCAATAGACCCCAAGCCGGAAGCAACAATCATTTAAACAGAAGTTTTTTCAAAACACAAGCGTTCACATCTGAACAAAATAAATGCACGTCATGCGAACTATGTACAGGAGGGCATAACGCAAAGGAACAACTTTGTCAGATCAAAAAGACTCTGCACAAACTGCTTGTTCCACTCCCACAATCTCAATAATTGCGAAAGCAAATTCAATTGCGTATATTGCCACAAGAGGCATCATTCAATGGTGCATGTCAATAACTTTCCTAGCACACCCCAAAGTAGCGCTTTCTCAAAAAGAGTTCAGTTGCAACCACAACTCTCAAGACACAAAATCACGAAGAGACACCATGCTGCTCAAAGGCATTGAAAACTCAAAAGCTACACAGCGAGCATCAAATTAGGGTACTACTACCCACAGCAGTTATCTCCATCGAACACCGAGGAGAACTTTTCAAATTAAGAGCCCTAATAGACCAAGGATCACAACGATCATTCATAGCGTCTAGGGCGCAAAATAGGCTAAAACTACCAAAAAACACAAGCCAATTATGAAATTACGGGAATGGGCGGAAGAGTAGTACAAAACTCAAATAAAATGTGCCCTATTACCCTAATTTCCCCCCAAGCGGATAAGCGCATTCAAGCAGAAGCTAAATTCTTACCGCAACTTACGAACATGCTTCCAAGCTATCATATAAATAGCAAGCATTGGCAAAAGGTTACACACCTAAAGCTAGCAGATCCTAACTGCAACACCCCCGCTCAAATAGATCTTCAATTAGGCAGCGGCCTTCTAGCTCAAAATACTATATTCGGTTGGATACTAAGTGGACTAGTGGCAGAACCAGTTACCACCATGACAACTCAAGTGGAAGAAATAAAAAAATTAAGGAAATTTTGGGAGTTAGAAGAACTCCCCCCTCCATTTCAATTACAACACCAGAAGATCAGTATTGTGAAGACTTTTAGTAAGCCACAACTACTCGATCAGATAATGCTCGGTACGTCGTACGGCTACTACCAAAACAACAATTTCCAGACACACTCGCCTTAGGTCACTCTCGCACCTCTGCAATACAGCAGTTTCAAAATACGGGCAAAAATCTACTTAGAAAAGGAGAGCTCAAACAACATTATGATGGTGTCTTAGAAGAATACCTCCATTAATACCACATGGAGGAAGTAAGCCCATGCGAAAAAATCATAAAAGGAAAATACTATATTACTCATTCTACTTGCCACATCATGCAGTAGTAAAGCCTGAAAAAAACAACAAAAGTTATAGTTGTCTTTAATGCCTCCAGATCTACTAGCTCGGGGAATTCCCTAAATGATATTTTATTTACGGGACCCACACTCCAACCAGATCTAATGCTCCTCATATTAAATTTGCGTGTATACAAATACGTATTCAATGGGGATGTCGAAAAGATGTATCGACAAATACTCGTACATAAAGATGATCAAGATTTTCAGCGGATTATTTTCCGAAAATCTGCCAATAATCCACTACGCGACTTTAAATTGAAAACAGTTACCTTTGGCGTAAATTGTGCCCCATATCTAGCCAATCGTACACTACACGAAGACACAAAGTCAGAATTTCCTCTGGCAACACAAGTCATAAAAACACAAACGTATGTAAACGATATTCTGTGTGGGAGCCACAGCCTCACAAGCATACGAGTCCTTATCACAAGTGATAAAGGCCCTCAACACCGCAGGGTTTCCTCTACAAAAGATCACAGCTAATCACCCAAGTATCTTAAAAAATATACCAAACGATAACAAATTGGATACTAATTTCCTTATATTCGAAAAAGAAAGTATAACAAAAACACTAGGCATCCAATGGAATGCGATATATGACAAGTTTTCATATACTACAGAGTCAATATCCGCATTATCCGCCATAACAGAGAGATTTTGTCCTCGGTGGCAAAACTTTTCGACCCCGATGGCTTTCGCCAATTATGATACAAACGAAAATTCTGAGACAAGAATTATGGCTAGACGAAACAGACTGGGACGAACAAGTGAAACCTCTTCGAATAGAAAAATGGTCCCAGTTCGCTAATAATTTGATCGACATCTCGCAGATACAAATTCCACGGTGGAAAAACTATTCCCCCGAATACAAAGCTTTTGCGACGCCTCTGAAAAGGCATATTGTGCCACTATATAAGTGCGTACACGAAGCGATGTCGCAACTACAAGCCACCTACTAGCGGCAAAAGCCAAAGTTGCGGCAAAAGCTAAAAACGCTAAGCCTCCCACGACTTGAACTCTGTGGCGCTCTGCTACTAGTAAAACTAGCTTCAATGGTGCAGAGCCACTTAAACATGGCGAAACACAAATTAGTAGGATCAGCCACTTGGCGACACGTAGCCAGTGCTGACAATCCTGCTGATCTAGGTACAAGAGGATGCAAACCTCTGCATCTCGCCACCTCCACCCTCTGGTGGAATGGCCCCGATGGTTAACAGAATCTCCCGATTCTTGGCCACAATTGCCTATGCGCAACATACTTACCCCAGAAAGTCGAAAAATCGACACTTATCATGCAACACTGGATGACACTGACATCCTTAAACGATTTTCATCGTTCCCCCGAGCCCTCCGGGTAGTCGCATGTATTCTCAAGTTAAACTTAAAGTTAAAGGAGCAACTTATCTCCGTTGCGATGCATTGACTTCAACCTGAACGCTGCAATTTTGCTCTGCCTTTCACCACTACAGGTGTAGATTTTGCTGGGCCTTTTATGATAAAAGCGTCCATGCTAAGGTCTCCTACCCTCATGAAAGGCTATGTGGCTGTTTTTGTCTGTTTCACGAACAAAGCAGTACACCTTGAGCTATGTACAAATCTGACGACGGAGGCTTTTCTTGCGGCTTTTGCTCATTTCGTCGGACGACGAGGCTTTCCATCAAAAATAATGAGCGATAATGGTAAAACATTTATCGGAGCTCAAAGAGCTACCGAAAGACAGTTTGTGGACTTCACAAAACAAGTCTGACATGACACTGTCCAAAAATACGCTCCTCAAGGTATCAATTGGCAGTTTATCCCCCAAGCCCCCCTCATATGGGCGGCTTATGGAAATCAGCGGTAAAAAGCTTCAAATCTCATTTTAAAAAGATAGCTGGCAACCACAAATTTAATTATGAAGAATTCACGACACTGTTAACTAGAATTGAAGCTGTTCTTAACTAACGGCCTCTCGCTGCATTCTCGCAAGATCCCTCAGACTTTTCTGCACTTACCCCAGTGCATTTTCTTAAAGGAGCGCCCATCCTGGCCACACCTGAGCCAGGCGTGGAGTCGCTCTCCTTATTAAACCGTTGGGAAAGAATTACGATTCTTCATCATGATTTCAGTCGACGATGGAAAGATGATTATTTAAAGGACCTCCACAGAAGGTACGAATGGAAAGCAACAGAAAAGAAATAATAGCAAAAGAATCAACTAGTAATAAACACAAACAAATAGTAGTAGCGCCGCGAGAATCTCCGCGTAGTGACACGCCAGCACTGGCTTCGGAAGCACCACAACTTCAAAGCGCGCTATGTCGCCGCCGACATCGATTGCCACACTGTGGCATCTTCAAGGGGATGACACCTCAGCAACGCCAGCAGGTAGCCCAGGCCCACGGTCATTGCTTGAATTGTCTGGCGCCGACACATCTATCCCGCGAATGCACCACCGGGTATCAGTGCCAGGTTTGTAAAGGTCACCATTACACGCTGCTACACCGCACTGGGACCCGACGTCGAGCGTCATCATGCCCCTAGGAGCCGTACTGCCAGCCGACGTCCCCCGCGACCGCAATCGCGAAGGCAAGTCTTCCCTTCGGAGGAGTCCCGCTTCTGGCACCAACGTCATACCACCCCGTATCGGAGGCGCCATCCTAGGCCTCAATCTCGCCGTACGACAGGCCTCACCAACGTTGTAGTAATTCTACAACAACTACAGGGGCTACTAGGCTAAATACTAGCCTATGTATGTATAAATGAGCATCCTCCCCCGACATCCGCACATACACTACACTATCACACCACATCAACTCAACCACACAACACTGACACGCACATTCACCATCTGCGCTTACAACCCACATTCCACACTACGCACGAGAGCACCACACATCGACACCCACATACACGTACACCACCCGGACGGAGTGTTCTGTTCTAACGAATTTGGGCTCTCTAGCTGGGCTCTAAGCTACCGGGAGGGTCGGCAGGTCGTGGATAGCCGAATGGCCTATAGTAGCAGGTCATAATAAGCTAAAACGAATAAGCAATCCCCGACGATGAGCGGCAGGAGTGGAGGATGCGGCATAAAAGCTTGCAGATCGGCTGAAGCTCCTGTGGCAGTGGCGAATCGACACCGCCTCATGGAAATACGTGTCCCCCTCATCATCATTCATGTGCATGATGAACAGTAAAAATCCATGCGCGATGGACCCACAATGGGCGGCTTCCTGGTCAGCGTCTGCTCACCATGTTAGGTGCGGCTGTCATCAAAAATGACCAGCGCACTGGGAGTCTCTCAAAGTGTCAACAACGATTTCTCTGCTGGCGGGATGGAGAGGGTTATGTGGGAATGCTCTGCCGATGTGTCTGCTACGGTGTGTATCAGGAACCAGCCCTTTTGGGCCCTGGTCAAGGAGTGTGCATTGGACGCAGGAGTAGTAACCTACGTCGCCCCGGGCGAGCGCCGGTCCGTTCGTGTTTTCCTGGACTGGTAAAGCGAAGGACAGGCCTCAGGGAATTATGGTAGGGGCAGTGTCCCGAGGGTAAACCCGTTCCTGTTTATTTCGGCCTGCCGACCTGCACACGATGCGCTGGTAAGGCAAACATATGGTGAATAGCACGAGAAACAAAAACAGTAACAACAGCAGCAACATTTTTGGGATTATAGGAGGCAACGGCACTGTAAGCCTGAGCGATGATGGTAATACAGTGCAAAACTCCCCCCGAAGTACGATTATTGCGGAGGCAAATCCCTTAAAGAGGGCATCAAAATTGGGTAGGTTCCCGATTAAAAACTTGGTGTTGACAAACCTTTAAGAGCGAGGTCATCACCACCAGCGTTGGACGACACCACTCCCCTGGCAAAAGCGATGCAACTTTGTGGAGACTGTATGCAAGGAAGCAAAGTGCGACAAATCAGTCAGAAGCAAGGAGAAAGCAGTGGGGAAACAAGATGGCTAGATCACGGTTAAACAACTAAAGATGACACCACATAAGTCGCCACCCCGACCCGATGCAATAGTAATAGAAAAACGCGGGGACATGTCATATAGCGACATCCTCAGGACTGTCAGACCAAGTAAGAAAGACGGCAAAAGGCTAAATTCTGTAAGAGCTGAAAGAGGCCTAGATGAAGAGCACTGGGGTCATCAAGACCGAAATAAGTGACTCACGAGATTCTTGTAGAAATACGTCATCTTGATTAAATCACAACGAAAGAGGACATTACCGAGGCAATACGCCAACAAGTAAACGAGTTGAGAAATTTTGATATAAACTCGATTAAGACCATCACAACGGCATACCTAGGAACCCAAACTGCCGTGGTAAGTCTACCCGCGTTGGAAGCAGGAGTACTTCTTGATGCACACAAGTTGAAAATAGGCTGAGTAGTGTGCAGAATAAGGGCGAAGCAAAACCTCTGGAGGTGTTTCAGATGCCTTGAATACGGACATCTGGCGAAAGCATGCAACAATCCAGATGACAGGAGCAAGTGCTGTGTCAAGTGTGGAGAAACTGGACACTTTGCGAAGTCATGTAATAAAACCCCGTCATGCAGTGCATGTAAGAACAAGTAAGGAAGGGCTAAGTTCTGGTGTCACCGAACATTTTATACTCTCGCATGATAAAGTGATATTAATTTACATATATTTTTATTTTGCTGTAAAATTAATTAGATTAGATCAATTTGTGTACTTTGAGCATTGAATTGTATTTTCATTTCCTAATGTATATATTATACAGAGAAGGCATCAGATGGAATTCAAAATAGCGTTATATTGGAAGAAGACGTGGTTGTGAACCGATTTCACCCATATTTCGTACATGTCATCAGGGTGTTAAGAAAATATTATATACCGAATTTCATTGAAATCGGTGGAGTAGTTCCTTAGATATGGTTTTTGGTCAATAAGTGGGCGTCGCCACGCCCATTTTCAACTTTTAAAAAAAGCCTGGGTGCTGCTTCCTTCTGCCATTTCTTCCGTAAAATTTGGTGTTTCTGACGTTTTTTGTTAGTCGGTTAACACACTTTTAGTGATTTTCAACATAACCTTTGTATGGGAGGTGGGCGTGGTTATTATCCGATTTCTTCCATGTTTGAACTGTATATGGAAATACCTGAAGGAAACGACTTTATAGAGTTTGGTTGACATAGCTATAGTAGTTTCTGAGATATGTATAAAAGACTTAGTAGGGGGCGGGGCCACGCCCACTTTTCCAAAAAGATTACTTCCAAATATGCCCCTCCCTAATCCGATCCTTTGTGCAAAATTTCACTTTAATATCTTTATTTATGGCTTAGTTATAACACTTTATAGGTTTTCGGTTTCCGCCATTTTGTGGGCGTGGCAGTGGGCCGATTTTGCCCATCTTCGAACTCAACATTCTTATGGAGCCAAGAAATACGTGTACCATACGTGTACGTGTTTCATCATGATATCTCAATTTTTACTCAAGTTACAGCTTGCACGGACGGACGGACGGACAGACAGACATCCGGATTTCAACTCTACTCGTCACCCTGATCACTTTGGTATATATAACCCTATATCTGACTCTTTTAGTTTTAGGACTTACAAACAACCGTTATGTGAACAAAACTATAATACTCTCCTTAGCAACTTTGTTGCGAGAGTATAAAAAGGGCAGGGAAAACATCGACCACCAAATAGGAAGCAAAAAGTGTTCTCTCTATCAAGAGGCGTGTAAAAACATCAAAAAATGAGAGTGATGCAACTCAATTTAAACCACTGTGAGGCTGCACAAGAGCTTCTTAAGCACACGGTTTACGAGGAAAAGGTCGATGTAGCTATTCGTTGCGAACAGCACAAAAATATAAGCGGCGCGACGTGGATCTCTGACAACACAAATAAAGCTGCCGTATAGGCATGTGGAGGGGAAATGTTTCAGGACAAACCGCTATCAGAGAAATCTTTTTACACACGAGCGAAAATCTGTGGGATCAATTTTTATAGCTGCTACCTACCGCCAAGCATATCGCAGATTGATTTTGAGAAAACCCTGGACGAACTAGTCAGAGAAATTCTGTCTACTACAGGAAACGTGATAGCAGGCGATTTTAATGCATGGGCGATGGAGTGGGGTAGCATCCGCACAAATAGGCGTGGAGATGCTCTGCTAAATCGCTAAATCGAACGGCGCGAGCACAAGAACCTGCTGAAACAGAGTGGACAATAGTCACTGATGTGGAGTTAATAGAAGCGGCAGAGAGATTTGGCAATGCAAAGTACCAGGTGTGGATGGTATCACAAATAAGGCTTTAAAGATTGCTATTAAGCACAATGCGAAACCTTTTGCTAAATTATTTACGCGGTGCTTACAAAAAGGTGTCTTCCCGAAAATCTGGAAAAAGCAGAGACTGGTCTTGTTGCAGAAGCCAAATAAACCAGCAGGAGAGCCCAACTCATATCGACCGCTCTGTATGCTGGATACGATCGGCAAGATAATAGAGCGGATAATCTGTACACTATTAGAGCTAGAGCATCTAGAAAAGGAAGGAGAGAAAGGTCTGTCTGACAACCAATATGGATACCGCAAGCAGAGATCCACCACTGATGCGATTAAAAAGCATACTGACATAGCTAACAAGGCAATAGAGGGTAAAAGAAACAAAACCCAGCTTACTTGGTTAGGATCGTATCCAGCTACTTGTCTGACCGGTTGTTATTGTACGATACGGATGACGGACAAAAAACATATAGGGTAACGGGCGGAGTTCCACAAGGTTCCGGCCATTGGCCCATTGTTGTGGAACGTACTGTAAGACGGGATGCTGCGTCTCACTTTCCCGAAGCAGGTACAGATAATCGGGTACGCTGATGATATTGCCATAACAGTAGTAGCAAAAGAACTGGGACATCTTGAGTACCTCTGCAATCAAGCGGCGTTAACGATTAAAGAGTGGCCCACGGCAACAAAACTTCAACTCGCTGGGCAAAAAACTGAAGCTGTCCTGATCACAAGCAGGAAATAGCTCGAAGACATAAAATTAAATATTGACGGCCACAGTATAATGACTCAGAAGGCACTAAAGTACCTAGGAGTGTTTATTGACAATAGACTTAGCTACAAGACGCACATCGAAAAAGTATGTGAGAAAGCTGCACGTGTAACGGCCGCCCTATCAAGAATAATGACCAACATTGGTAAACCAAGCCAATATAGGCGAGCGCTATTGGCCAAGGTGAGCCAATCAATTCTGATGTACGCGGCGCCCATATGTGGACCAGCACTACAGCAAAAGACGTATGCTAAGAAAGCGAAATTTTCAATGGGGCTCAGTGCCATAAGGGTCACGTGTGCATTTCGTAAGGTACCCCACGAAGCGGTTGGAGTTTCAGCAGGCATCATGCCATCATAGATAACGGCCATGGAACTCAAAAGAGGTCTACAAGTCTGGGCAGGCGACTAACGGCTGAAGAACGGAAGGATGAGAGACAAACAAGCATCGATGAGTGTCAGAAACGATGGGATGGAGCTACGACGGGAAGATGGACCCACAGACTAATTAGCAGCGCGCAAGCAGTTTTTGACGGGACACGGGTGTTTTAGAGAGTATCTCTATAAATATGGACATGACGACGGGACGAATTGTTCCTTCTGCCACAGCATCGGAGAAAACGCCCTGCACATCTTCTTTTTCTGCCGACGGTATGAAAAGGAGAGAGCCTATCTACAGAAACTGATAACGGAACAAGTGACACCGGATAACATAGTGCGGCTTATGACTGAGTCAAAACAAGTGTGGGATAGTGTGAGAGCGTAGTGTGCTATAGTTCTGAAAGAGCTAAGAATGAAAGAGTGGCAACGCAGTGAAATCAGAAGGATGACGAGCCGAAAGGCTAAGCTTGGTCCCACGATGTAATGCTTAACGGCAGTTCCGTGGGGAAAATAAACAAGCAAAGACAATGGAGTTAAGGGTTTAGTACGTAGGCGTATTGGTCTCCGCATTAGCGGCCAATACGAATCGTGCATACAGTCTGGAAAAATGACGGTATCTTTCGAAGATTCCCCTCAAAAATGAAAAAAAGTACGCGTACACCAACCAACCACATCACACCATCCGATCCCACACACCAAAGGGAAAAAAGGAACAAACAAGGAGACCATACTTCACTTCGTTTTCGACCTCAATAGCGACTTGTACGCCTGTGCGGTAATTTCGTTTTTTCGGCCTCTTCGATCTGTGCGCATTTTTTTCACAAATTCTTTACTCCACATTCGACCGGAGTGATACTTTATATACATTATATATGGGGTATTCCATACCAAATCGACCACTTTTGAACGCGACCCTTTAGATTTTGCTGAAACTTATCCATCCTTTTCTACCCTTTGAAAAACATTTTTGAGAATTTTTTCAAAACTTTTTGTCCAACTTCAAAAAAAGTTATGAATTTTCCAAAAAAAGGCTTTTTTATTTTCAAATAGCCATAACTTTTGTAGAAATTGACTTTTGGGGACCTTTTTTTTTTTAATTTTTGTTTTTGAATGAACTTTTCGAAAAAATACATGAACAAAATTCAACACGATCAATTATATAAAATAATCAGGTTTTGTAAGTAAAATCGTCATTTTTTGGAAGTTCGCCATTTTTTGAAAGTTCGCCCTTATTATACTCTCGCAACAAAGTTGCTAAGGAGAGTATCATAGTTTTGTTAACATAACGGTTGTTTGTAAGTCCTAAAACTATAATAGTCAGATATAGGGTTATATATACCAAAGTGATCAGGGTGACGAGTAGAGTCGAAATCCGGATGTCTGTCTGTCCGTCCGTCCGTCTGTCCGTCCGTCCGTGCAAGCTGTAACTTGAGTAAAAATTGAGATATCATGATGAAACTTTGTACACGTATTTCTTGGCTCCATAGGAAGGTTAAGTTCGAAGATGGGCAAAATCGGCTCACTGTCACGCCCACAAAATGGCGAAAACCGAAAACCTATAAAGTGTCATAACTAAGCCATAAACAAAGATATTAAAGTGAAATTGGGCACAAAGGACCGCATTAGGGAGGGGCATATTTGGACGTATTTTTTTTAAAAGTGGGCGTGGCCCCGCCTCTCACTAAGTTTTTTGTATATATCTCAAAAACTACTATAGCTATGTCAACCAAGCTCTATAGAATCGTTTCCTTCAGGCATTTCCATATACAGTTCAAAAATGGAAGAAATCGGATAATAACCTCGCCCACCTCCCATACAAAGGTTATGTTGAAAATCACTAAAAGTGCGTTAACCGACTAACAAAAAACGTCAGAAACACTAAATTTTACGGAAGAAGTGGCAAAAAGTAGCTGCACCCATGCTGTTTTTAGAAATTGAAAATGGGCGTGGCGTCGCCCACTTATGGACCAAAAACCATATCTCAGGAACTACTACACCGATTTCAATGAAATTCGGTATATAATATTTTCTTAACACCCTGATAACATGTACAAAATATGGGTGAAATCGGTTCACAACCACGCCTTCTTCCAATATAACGCTATTTTGAATTCCATCTGATGCCTTTTCTGTATAATATAAACATTAGGAACCAATGATGATAACGGAATAAAACTTTACACAAATACGGTTTTTGAAAAATATGTAAATGACGGATAATGAAATCTCGATTATCACTTTATCATGCGAGAGTATAAAATGATCGGTGACACCCGAACTTAGCCCTTTCTTACTTGTTTTTTTATTTTTTTCTCAAAAAAAACTTCAATTAATTTGACAACTATCCCGGCTAATCCCGGAGTGGGCCGATTTTTTTTATATTTTTTTTTTACTCCATATACAATTTAAACTATTTAAACCTTTTTTAATAAACCCCATTGGGGCATTCCTCATTGTTCAAACCTACGCGTGTGCCTATACACTAACGTTTATTTCTTTCGGAAAACTAGTGGTGAAATAAAAAGTGAGTGCGGAAGAAATATTCACATTTTTATTTTCAGACTATTGTAATTTAGTTACTTAAAATAATTCATTTAATATGAGCCTAAATTTATGCTATTTTATTTTAAGATTTGAAATATACTTCAAATTTTAATTTTTAGAAATTTCAATTAGCATTTGAAAACTACCTTGCAGTCGGAGGACATCTGCTCGAGTGCATGTCATCCCTGCTGCAGCTGCATTACATTACGAACACCCTGTGTTGGTGCACATTTTATCGTTAAACAAACCGGTTGGCTAACTTGAGCTTGGCATTTGCAACACACAGCTCTGCTGAATGCACTGACCAGTAGTCCAAAATAGGCGCGCATGTGATAGCTGTTCATCGCTAGTCCCAAAGCGAGGAACGGATGAGTTCCTGCACTTTGAATAGCATACTTTACGGCCCAAAAAAATTGCGTCTAAAAAATATCAGCTTAAAACCACAAGCACGCTGCCGCTGTGAGTGCAAACAATGCACAACAGGGGCACAAAAATGCGAAACTAAGTAAACATCAACACAACAATAAGGAAATATGTTTTTGCTTGTACTGCTTCTCCTTCTACTTTTTCCACACACACAGATATACATCGACGTTACATGTTCTCCAACTTGTTTGCCCGACGAAGCCTCTGTGATGGGGCGAATCGACACCGCCCATAAATAAGTGTTAAACCAACACAATTCCCAGAAGCGTCTGACTCAGAGTGAGCGGCTTACTGGCAGCGTCTGTCTCCAGGTTAGGAGCGCCTGTGCAAACCACTTTCCAGTAGGTATAAAATGGTACTGGTAGGTTTCAGGAATAAATAAAAACATGTCTGCGAGTACTAAAAGTAGTAAAGTTACGATGCAGGGCGTAAAGCCCAGTGCCGGCGGTTGTAGGGAGTGAGCCAGCAGGCTCCCGGCCGTCGATATCCAACGACTGCAATGATACGGTGGTGGCCCACTCGGCCAGCGTATCAGATCATCCTACAAGTTTGGTTGATGGCGAGTTAATTTTTACCAGAAGTAAAAATGAGTCAAAAGAATATGTTTTGAGTTGCACCGAAATGTGTACTCTTTATTTATACTCTTAAGGCTAACTTATTACGTGGTTCTTACTTCTAAATATTTATACTAACTAGTATGTTTACATATCACTAGTGATAGTTTGTTAAGATACAGATTATATTATTTGTTTAGGTGTGTTTACATATATATTGCTTGCTTAGATACAATTGCTTTGTTTTAAGATAAGGTTGTTGTGGTATTCAAACTCAATGTTGTTTTGATACTCGTTTGTTTAGGATTGTTTGTTGTAGTGATAGCGCATTTCAATTGTTCGAACTCAAGGTTGCTTTGATGCATTCCGTTTACTGAAACAAAAGGTTGTTTTAATGTTTGTTACTATTATAAGGAATACGTTCCTTAACTAGCGCAATAGTAGACCCCTTTAAGCAGGGGGCAAAGTTTGCTCGAACACCAGAAAAGGTTATTTCCATAGAAAGGCCTGTACGGACAAGATCGTCGCCGCCCTCGTTACAAATAGGTAGCACGCCTCCAGTGAAAACTGTGCAAACGGATAGGGATTATGTGGTAGAGCTAGGGAACAGCATTAAGAAACTCATAAGTTTGATGATTCCACCTCAACGTTCCATAAATAATGGCATGCGAGAGCTTATAAGTGCCATTCCGAGCCTGCATACACGTGCACAAGAGCAAAATGCAAGCTCTAGAAAAGCAGATCGAGCAGCTAACCTTGCTAAAAGCGTGACAGAAGCTACACCTAAAAGAATGCATGAAGTAAGGAATTTTTTTTTTTTTTGGTGGAAAACGCCACCAAAAAAGAGCAGGGCATCCGATCAAGTGGAGATGGTGAAAAACGGAATGGAAGGCAAAATAGAAATTGGCCCCTCCGATGAGAAAATAACAGAAACGGCAAAGGATGGAAGCTGGATGACAGTCAAAAGCAAAGGGAGGAAAGTCATGAAAGAGCAAAAGAAAGTTATTCGCAGGCCCCCCTCCGAAACAGGATGCGCTGGTGATTACGAAAACTGGGGACATGTCCTATAGTGAGATATTACAAGCAGTTAAAGAAGAGGAAACTCTCCAAAATTTGGGCGAAAACGTGTCCCGTATCAAAGAAACAGCCAAAGGAGAGATTCTGCTGGAACTAGCGAGAAATCAAAGAGGAAATAGCAATGGATACAAAGAAGACATTTGTAAAATTTTAGGCAACAAGGTGGAAATAAGAGTTTTAACGCACGAGAAAATAATAGAAATTCGGGACTTAGACGATGTTACTACAAAGGACGATGTAGTTCAAGCAGTTCGAACAGCTAACGTAGCTAAAAGAACTCAATGTAGAAAAGAGTTCAATTAAAGACATTAGAAAAGCGTATGCAGAAACACAAATAGCAGTTTTAAGTCTTCCAGAGAAAGGGTCAGAAAAATCAAGATTGGCTGGGTTGTGTGTAGAATACGGGAAACTGCGAACCTTAAAAATTGCTATTGATGCCTCGAATATGTCCACATAGCAAGCAAGTGCACAAACCCAGAAGACAGAAGCAAATGCTGCATGAAGTGAAAAGGGGAGAGAAAAGGGACATTTTGCTAAAGCATGTGTGAAGGGACCATTTTAAGTATCCTGCAAATTCAATGAAAGGTCGAATACAAACCATCAAATCGGCAGTAAAAGATGCCCAGTTTACCTAGCGGCAAGCAGCAATAGTAAATGAAAATCCTCAAAATTAACTTAAACCACTGCGAAGCAGCGCAGGAACTGCTAAACCAAACAGTGTATGAAAAGGAAATAGATGTTGCAATAATATGCGAACAATATAAAAGTCTAAATACAATAACATGGGTCTCAGATAGCACAAGTAAAGTGGCAATATGGGTCTGCGGCGATAAGGCGGTGCAAGAAAGAACACTGACTGGCCGATCGTTCTATGCCAGAGCAAAAGTTTGTGGTACCCACATAAATAGATGCTACTTGCCACCAAGTTTATCGCTAGAAGCTTACGAAAAAATTCTTGAAGAACTTCTTAGAGATGCCCAAACAACAACTCCGAATCTAATTGCAGGAGATTTCAACGCCTGGGTCTTGGAATGGGGAAGCAGAAAAAAAAATCAACGAGGGAATGCCTTGCTCAAAGCATTCTCGGTACTTGATGTGGTGCTGCTAAACACGAGAAGCAAGAATACATTTGAAAAACAAGTAAGGAAGGGCTAAGTTCGGGTGTCACCGAACATTTTATACTCTCGCATGATAAAGTGATAATCGAGATTTCATTATCCGTCATTTACATATTTTTTTATTTTGTAGTGTAGTAGTTCCTGAGATATGGTTTTTGGTCCATAAGTGGGCGACGCCACGCCCAATTTCAATTTTTAAAAAAAGCCTGGGTGCTGCTTCCTTCTGCCTTTTCTTCCGTAAAATTTATTGTTTCTGACGTTTTTTGTTAGTCGGTTAACACACTTTTAGTGATTTTCAACATAACCTTTGTATGGGAGGTGGGCGTGGTTATTATCCGATTTCTTCCATGTTTGAACTGTATATGGAAATGCTTGAAGGAAACGACTCCATAGAGCTTGGTTTACATAGCTATGGTAGTTTACAAGATATGTACAAAAAACTTAGTAGGGGGCTGGCCACGCCCACTTTTCCAAAAAAATTACTTCCAAATATGCCCCTCCTTAATGCGATCCTTTGTGCCAAATTTCACTTTAATATTTTTATACTCTCGCAACAAAGTTGCCAAGGAGAGTATTATAGTTTTGTTCACATAACGGTTGTTTGTAAGTCCTAAAACTAAAAGAGTCAGATATAGGGTTATATATATCAAAGCGATCAGTGACGAGTAGAGTTGAAATCCGGATGTCTGTCTGTCTGTCCGTCCGTCCGTCAGATCGTGCAAGCTGTAACTTGAGTAAAAATTGAGATATCATGATGAAACTTGGTACACGTATTTCTTGGCTCCATAACTAATCTAATTAATTTTACATCAAAATAAAAAAAATATGTAAATGGCGGATAATGAAATCTCGATTATCACTTTATCATGCGAGAGTATAAAGTGTTCGGTGACACCTGGACTTAGCCCTTCCTTACTTGTTATTTATGATTTAGTTATGACACTTTATAGGTTTTCGGTTTTCGCCATTTTGTGGGCGTGGCAGTGGGCCGATTTTGCCCATCTTCGAACTCAACATTCTTATGGAGCCAAGAAATACGTGTACCATACGTGTACGTGTTTCATCATGATATCTCAATTTTTACTCAAGTTACAGCTTGCACGGACGGACGGACGGACAGACAGACATCCGGATTTCAACTCTACTCGTCACCCTGATCACTTTGGTATATATAACCCTATATCTGACTCTCTTAGTTTAAGGACTTAATATTAAGTAGTTCAAATAACGTGAATAAATAAGCAAAACTATTAACTGGTAAGGTAAGGAAAAAATGCAACCACCGCGAAAGCCAGTATATTGGTAGATTTGCGAAATTGCTATGTTAAGAAGTAACTGCAACAAAATCCGGCGGAAATACCAAAGAAGTAGAGGAACCTCGGAATTTGAGCGACTACGCGAAACGGTTAAAACAAGCCGGAAAGAACTTAGAGCAGCAATCAAGAAAAGCAAAGCTGCGTGCTTTAAAGAACTCAGCGATAAAGCGGAAGAAATGGAAACATCCTCTATGATGGAATCCTTCGACTTCCAACACCGAAGGAAGTGGAAATAATAGGGTATGCGGTAGGCATAGCGGTGACAATCGTGGCAAAAGAGCTGCACCAAATCCAGAACTTATGCAGCAATATTGCATAAATAATATAATAAGCTTTATAAAATCAAATACAAATTTGCTTCTAATAGTAAAGAAAGTAAGTCCCGGAATTTCGGGCCGGAAATTTGTTGTCCCGTAATTTCCGAGATTATAAATTGTGCCTATTTTTCAGATATCTGTTATAATAATAAATTTAAATAATCCAGATTTTTTGGATTTATAAAAATCGTTTCGGGGTTTCTTTCTTATCTGAAACTTCAAAGTTAGAAAACTATTGCTAATTAAGTAATTTTGTTTAACAACAATTTTTTGAAAAGTCACATCAACAGTTCTTAATTTTATCAATTAATGGTTTGAGTTTCGAGGAAGTATTAACAGAACACTCAAGTTGATGGTTTTGAAAAAAATTAAAATTGTTTCAAAAATTATAAGAGTGTCGTGATTGTGGAGAACTAAGTTTAAATTAAGTCCAACTTCGAAATTCGTTTGGCCTAAACCTAATCAGAAGTTGCATGTAAGTTTCATAATTGTGGGCAGTTAACGTTAATTTTATGATTTGTGAACTTTTTCATATTTTTTGGCTACCTTCACTCGACTACCCAAGGCACTTTACAGCCATTAAAAAGCTCCTAAAAGAATCGATCCAATATTTGAGCTAGACGTGTGAATAAACCAACAGATCCACTCTTTTCCTGTCACATCTTTAATTTCCCCTCTTTTATAGTAAAAAGCAATAAGTCCGTCGCCTTAATGTTGACGCACTTTAAGTCCCTAGATATCATAATACTCGTACCATAGCATCAAACTAATCTACATTTAGGCGCAATCACCAGAAGCAACAACTTGTGGTTTGAAGATCAGTCTGCAAAGATTTCATTATCTTTTGACTAAACTGAAACTGACTCATTTACTATTTTTAAATAGACAAAGGCGAAAGTCAAGCGAACTATAAGACATGCATTATAATTGTCACGCGCAAGCTACGTACTAAAGTATGCTACGAAACCTCTTGCGCTCATGTAGAACGCTTGCAAATTAAGGAAATGAGTTTTTAATTGTCAGAGTGCGTCAAAGCGATTTGTGCTACAATTTTGAGATTGTGTGATAAGAAGTTTGTATGAATTTTGTAGTTTTCATGAGTTGCAAAATGACGGTAGCGGCAGCCAAACATAGCCCACCGTTAGGCGCGCTAAAGTGAGAGTATGTGTGTACGAGAAAATCTGAGTGGCTAATAAATGAGAAAGTTTAATGCAATAACTGAGAGTTCTCGGTATGAAAATGTATAAATTAAAGAAAATAGTTTTTGAAGCAGTTCAGAGCTATGAGAAAAAGTGAAGGTTTACCTAAGAGTTTCGTAGACCGATAACAATTTACTTTACTTAAACGCTTAGTGCCGCCTAAGTGCGCTTAACGCTATACGCAAAGTTTGTAGCGCGCAGTCCGTAGCCAATAAGGGGCGCTACGTTACGATTTAGCATTCTACGTGCTCAAGCATAGCATAATGGACGCGCAGCGCACGCACCTGTAACAGCAAATGTTGCGCGCAATATTTCCGCTTGCACAGTTTTGCAACAGCAACCCTTGCCCTGCGCGTTCCTACGCAAAATCGCACAGATTCGGTGTTGTTGTTGAACGCCTTAGAAGGTAGCGCTAAATCCTCGTGCAAATATTTAACAGGGCAGCGCAGCATTTAAATGTGCAACTTCCGCTTTGGTTGTGGCTTGTGGCGGCACGCAAATAAACGATCACTCGGCGACGCACCACAAAACAGCATTGCACAGACTTTTTTATTGTATTATTTCAGCATGTTATTGTTGCAGTTAATAAAATTATCTCAAGCGTAACAAAACATTTAAGCAAATACAATATACAAGGGAAAACACACACACACACATACAAGGCAGGATGCTGCGCAGTGGCAGGGATAACAGGTTGGCGGACATCCGCGCGTCAGCCGTGCGTCAGCCGCAGACATCTGTATATGTGTTTGGCGTGTGCGCCAAACACTACAAACAACTAGAAAATCAACAGTCGTTCACAAATATTGCGCGCTGTGTTGAAGGGAATTAATTTCTTTTGCTTGTGCGAGTGTGTATGTGTGTGGGGATTTCTTCTGCGTATGAGTAACAATATTTTCCTTTCATGATATTTGCAACTTTTATCTCGTCAGCGGCAAGGCGCTCTGTACTTGTTAATACATATTATATGGGCGTGCATATTACAGTTATTTGCTTATGTGAGTTCTGGTTGGTTGTACAAGTGGGCAAGGCAGTTAAGCTATTAATGCAAAAGTTAGAAGCAATCTTTTCATATTTGTGTTTGCTTTGGAGTTTGAGTTGTATTTTTCAGCATTCAATGTTTATATTGTAGGATACAGTGAGCTCCACCTAAAAATGTCTTATGTTTTAAGTCATGTCATATAAGTTTTAGGATTAGTAATAAATAAGTCAAAATTTCATACAATTAGTTGTTTGTTCAGTCATTCATATGGATTCCGGAAACTTTAAAGTTTTTAGGAACAAATAATTGCTTAACGAGATAAAAGTCCTTTTCTGATACACCCTTTCCATGCTGCTACCTTAAGCGAGATTAACAACCCTTATTGAGGTCAATAAATTCTCTTTTTGGAACGAAGTTCCTTACGGTAGGCTTGGAGAAGATAGGAATTTTGCTGCGGGACCTAACTGAAAAAAAAGTGATAGTAAAACCGTAAGAAAAAACCCGTAAGAAAAAGACTGTAAGATCGCTAGTTATAGCCTACCTTTAGGTTTTGCAAAATAATTAGGCATGAAAATCTGTAACATTATTGTGTATGCAAATTAGTTTTGAGTGAAGTGCGGAACACATAGAGCGCGACAGACTGCAAACTACATCTGTAAAATATTAAAATACAGACGTTCTTATGGCCACTGTTATTTTGACAGCTGCACCACTACACGACTGCAGGCCGACAGTTGTCGTTCCCGCTAACTTGAATATTTTCTATATTTGCCAACGGCAGTAGGACGACAGTAGAGTTGACAGTAGAATGGAAGATAGAAAGAGGAGGTAGAGTGGTGATGCCACTAATATGTAAAATGCAAAATTATTCACAGCTCTAACAAACTTGACGTTATTTTACAAATAAAAGCATAAAATAGCTCTATTATAGCTCTATTATATCATTTGTAATAACAATTGATAATTTAAAACAAAAAAATATTTACCAATTTTTACTTATTTTTTGCATAAAAAATCTCACTTTGAACAAAATATTAAAATTTCATTGAAGTGAAAGGTATTAGTATGGCCACAACGATATTGTCTACATGCAAAATGGACAGCTGTGTTGTCTTGTGTATATGCCGGCCATGCTGTCGCAGTCATTGTGTTCACCACTTGTGCTTGCACTAAGTACGTTTATGGGGAGTTGAATTGTTGCATATTTTTTGGCGCAGGCTTTGAGGAAATAACCCGTAAGAAAAAGACTGTAAGATCGCTAGTTATAGCCTACCTTTAGGTTTTGCAAAATAATTAGGGATGAAAATCTGTAACATTATTGTGTATGCAAATTAGTTTTCAGTGAAGTGCGGAACACATAGAGCGCGACAGACTGCAAACTACATCTGTCAAATATTAAAATACAGACGTTCTTATGGACACTGTTATTTTGACAGCTGCACGACTACACGACTGCAGGCCGACAGTTGTCGTTCCCGTTAACTTGAATATTTCCTATATTTGCCAACGGCAGTAGGACGACAGTAGAGTTTTCTTAATACTTATCTGTACTTAAATAAAAACTAATCAGCGAAATTTGAGAGAAAAATCAGGACAACCTACATAAAATTAAGCACTATTTTTTTGCAAATTGTATCGATTCTACGTTATCCGAAGGAACTTCGTTCCTACCTGGTAACCCACCACAGCACATTTCTTTTTTTATATTTAGTGAATGCAACAACCTCGAGTCAATGACCCATTTGTAAACCTTCAGCTATATCAAAAATGGCCTTTGGTATGTATGTATTTACAAACAAGGCTATAATGTTAGGTAAGGCCAATGGTCCCTTTGTTTAGGTTTAGAAAGAACAACAACCTTGTTTCTTAACTTGAGCGAGGTCAATGAGTCTCGGGGTTGTTAAATTCGCAAATTTCGTCTGAAATACATCTTAGGATGGATCAAGTATACTGTATGTGCTCTCTAAGGCATATCAGTTGATATAGAGGTACTTATCTGCAGCTGAACTAATAATTTTTAATTTTTTAACTACTTTACTTGCTATTTTCTTAGTTGGGCAGCCCTGCTACAAATTACCGCCCTTCATATATAAATATACATACATATGTATATTTTACTTAAGCAGCTACTATTCTGTAATATCCTAGAAAGTTCTCAATCCTTTTGAACCAATTTTTTTCGACTTCACTGTAAGCAAATTTTTTGTTATTGAAATAACATTGAAATTATTAATATATTTTTCTTTTATTATTACTTTTATAGCATTAATAACTTTGCTACAGTTGTCATACTATTTTAAGAAAAGTTTTAATTCGCAAAAAATTTTAATAATTAGTTTAATTAAAATTATATGTTCAAAATAATCCATTTAAATTTCTCTTACGACAGGATTAACTTTGCAAGGGCGGCCATATCGCTTGTTTTCTTACAATAACGCATATTTGTCTCAAGGTTAGCAACAAAACATACTTATCTATCTATTTTTTTTTATTTCTGTTACCTGGCCACCCTGTTAATAAAAAATACTAGTAATAACCCCCGATAATCGGGGGACTCCGTTATTTAAAATGAAAAAAGTAAAAAATTTTTTTTTATAAAAACTCAATTTAGTCAAGTACTTCATGGAAAACTATATTCGTAGTGGTTTTATTTTGGTCGTAAGTCTTAACTTTGATATCTTGAGAAGATCGTACTCGACTCAATGCGACATACAGCTGGCCATGCGTAAAACAATCCTCCTTGAGGAAAACACCAACTCTTGCTAGAGTCTGCCCTTGAGATTTGTTTATTGTTATTGCGAATGCTACAATTATTGGAAATTGGCGACGCTTTAAAATAAAAGGAAGTGTTGATTCTCTGGGCTGTAAATTTATACGGGGCAATAAAATTTTTTTCCCTTGTGATTCACCGGTTAAAATTTCGACCTCCAAACAATTACAATGTATTGCTTTTACTATCAAGCGAGTCCCATTGACCAACCCTTCATATGTATTAAGATTGCGGATTAACATCACAACTGTTTCAACCTTAAGCCTTAACTCATGAGGCGCTACTACACTGAAATTAAGGGAGTTTAGAAATTCTGTAGGGAATCCGACATGCTCTTGAGGATCTTCAGAAACGACAGTATCCACGCTATAATATAAACTTTCTTCACCGGGCAACATATTTACTATTTCGCTATTTATTATCGTACAGTGATCATTTTTTGGACACAAAATTGCCCGATCCTTCAAATGGTTTTGACTAATAACACCAGACTGAGGCTTAAATACCCAATCCACTAAATTTTCATTTAGCAAAATTATCTCTTCTGGTATATTGATTTTCGACTCTGGAGAGAGCTCTCGAACTTCTCCAACACGCAAAAGAAAACTGTTGTATAAGGATTCTTTAGAACGCATATTCGTTAGAGTTTGAGACACCTAAAAAATTTCCAAAGTGAGCACCGTTTCAAACAATTACCAACTATAGCGGCGCGTGAGCTATTGGGCACCACAGGAAGAACATACCTGAAATCACCACCTAATAAAATAACCTTTCCACCAAAAGGTATTTCATTTTGGTGAATATCACGTAATAATCGATCTAAGCAAAAGTAGCATGCTAATTCGGCGAGCATTGCAATTTTCTTCTCTGGCCCTCTGTTCCTCTTCGCGTTCAACCTGCGCCATATGCTTATACTCATTTGCCAAGGGGTTAATATTTGAAAGCATTTCGTGGATTTCTCTCAGCAAATACCTATCGCAGTTTGACTTATGTTGTGCCCTTATATCAGTTGCTTGATCCGTGTCAAGAATAAACAGCTGGGCGTAGGAGGATTCTGAAGGATGATCTGCATGCAATGGACCTACCCTATGATATATTGATCCATGTATTCGGAAGCAATATGGTCCGCGCCCTGTAGGCTCCGTAAATTTCGCTTCGAATGATGCAAAAGTAAACGAACTATTTAGCTGCCGAATATTCTCCAAATAGTGTCCCCGCCAAGAGCTCAAATCATTTTCTAACACAGCTTTCAAAAACTCAGGTACACGTAATTCTTGAAGTTTAACTTTTCCGCCATGGCAACATGTCGTAAAGCCATTTCTTACCTAGTAACAATTTCAACCAAATATTAAGACAATAAGTATGTATATACATATATTACGAAAATAAACCAATGAAAAGTACAGGTACCTTTTCACTTCCGAAATGTTTTGCTTTACAGTGTAAACATATATTAGTCAAACCCCCAAGCGAACTATACTCCGGAAGAACTACGGAGTTTTGGGCAGCTTTGAAATAACTTGCCATAGATCCTGCATGACTACGGCTCTAATAAAACAGGTCAATTCATACACACATACATTAACAATTAAAAATTCCCTTTTATCTATAACATTCACCTCTTCTCTTCGACCTGTTAAACTCCTTTTTCGTCTAATTCGCCTTTGGTTTGGCATTTTGTTTTTAATAATTAATCTGAATCTGAACTAAAATTCGATGTAGTATGTATGTATTCGCTGGTAATAGCCGCCTTGACTTTTGGAAGAAAACTGAACTGACTCAAAGCTTACCTAACGCAATAACACTTCTAATCAAAATAACGCCGACAACAATATTTCTGTTAGATTTTGCACTTGGTGTCTTCGCCCATACATATGTATATACATACATATGTTTGTAAGTATGTATGTGTGAATATAAAACAAAGTAGAGTGCGCATGTCAAAGCGCAGTGTTCCTTAGCTCGTACATACATATTCGTGCAACATAGAAGAGAGTGCATGTCAAATCGTAGATAGCGCCTTAGCGCATGCATATGTATGTATGTACCAGTGCACATGCCAAAGCAAACATTTGTAATTTTTAATATTCGTCATTCTCATAACTTGATAAGAATCTCTTTTCTTGCTCTCTCGCTTGCAGCTGATCTGTTTTCTGAGCTGGCAACAAAACACAATCAGGGTGCCGTCAACCAGCAGTTAGTGAAAAAGGCGGGATGCCAGAAAAGCAGCGCTATAATTACTTGACGAAATTAGTGTGAAATGAAACTGTGCGAACATATTTTGGCAAAATAAATGTTTATGTAAATTAATTAATGATTTTGCATTTTAGCATTTACATATGTATATATGTATGTATGCATTTTCAAAGTGTTTAATTTAGTGTTTTGTATAATTTATTAAATACCCAAGTTAATATTTTTCAGCAGTGGCATCATTGGCAAATGTTATAAAAATGCGAGTTTTGACAGCTCTCTCTCGAACCAAAGAGTCTCGTATCAAGTTATCTATGCTTATTGTCATTTTGCTACCGAGCAGACAACATTGTTGTTAGATTTCGCACTTGCGCCTTCGCGTATGTGGGTATGTGTGTAACGAAAGCAAATGACAGAAACATTTTTAATTATTCATTCTCTTACATATATGCTCTTTTCTGTAGAAGCGCTGCTTATATTAGCTTAATGTAAAAATTGAAGAACTTTAAACGCAAATATATCAAAAGTGGTTCAATGAATTTAAAATCTGTAAAACTTGTGCAGAGTTTCAGATCGCACACTTTAATTTGATGTATTATTTGTCTCTGTACGTTTTGTAGATCTCTGGAAATAAGCGCCTTGTCTTAGAATAATATATACATTTTTTATTGTGATATTTCTTGTGTACATACTTTTTTATGAATTTTTGTCGTGTATTTTGAGAAAGTTGGCAACATATGCAAATTTTGTTTTAAATTTAGTTTTTATTTATACTTTTTTAATTTCATAGAATAAAACGTGCGCTATCTATTTTATTTCAATTTTTCCGCGTAATTTTATGTGGTGGCAACTCTACAGATTATCTTTAGAATTATCAGTAGAAATATATAATTATATATAATTATAATCTTAATTTTTAAAACATTTTTTAGGCTTGATAACCCTAATATTTAGTCATAACTTTGTTTGTACGAGCGTCTCTGTAAGAAGACTGTGCTTGACGAATACAATCTTTTGCTTTGACGACAATTTCAGTATCCTTATATGTCAGACAATTGGCAATTAGCCTTGCCCTCCTTTCACCTTCTCTCCTCTCCCATGATTTCCTTGTTGTTTTCCTTTATTAATGCTGTGCTTTGTTTTTATTTTCTTTTTCTTACACTCTGCACCAGTGTTTACTTTCCCTCACAGAAATTGGTCCATTTTCGCTTTTGTTTTGCAAATTTATTGTAAATACATAAGGAAAATCTTTAATGAAATCATAAAGTATTAACCTACAATTTTGCCGTTAACTTGTATGCTTGCGCATTTATTTAGTGATGAAACCGTTGAGTTGGTGGGCATGTTTAATTGTTGTGTTTGATGAGTGGTTTCCAAGAGTGCGCCTGTGGGTATGCTTTCCTCATTTGCTTGAAGTGGAATAAGGGCTGCATGTAAATGAAATACTCAGAAGAAAGTCGTCAGAGAGGGTTACAGGTGTTGTTGTTGGTGTAGTATAATAATCTTTACCTTAATCTGTTTTAGTTTTAGCTTCTAAAAACTAATTTGTTACCTGATCGCCTGGCTCTCAGAGAAAGTCATAAAATATGCGAAGGATCGTATATAAAGTTCTCTGTTTGGATAGCAGAGATAGAAGAAACAAGCGTTAGAAAATAAATATAGAGTGTCTATATCGTTGCTGTAAATCGTAAGCTCCAATCGAAGAAAATTCAGAATACAGTGATTAGATACCATACAGTGGATCTGAGGGTCTAAATTATTTGTCAATAATTTTCATACCTATTCGAAATGAAGATATCCTCTCTAAACATCTTTAAACGTTTATAACCGTTGCTTAATAAGCTGATTTAAACATTTAGTTTAGTTAGTAGTGGGTTGAAAAGCATATCTACCAAGAGGATAAAACAAAGACAAAAACAAAATGGTTCAGATCGGACCAGTTTTCACACAAGTATTTGATGGTGATCGTTCAGTTTGTAAGGAAGCCATATGCTATTGTGATTCTGTTTCAGCGACAACACATTAACAGCTTAAAAATTGAGGGACTAACTTAATAAAAACAAACTTAATGCACACTGTTAAAGGTATAAATACTAGGCGCTCTAAAATGTAGGCAATGTTTGATGGATACATTTAACTACCAAACGTTTCAATTTAGTAAATTGAGCTGGTAAAATAAAGCTGATAAGAAAACTTTTATCAACGTGGTCTTCAGCAGAAGTTAAATACTTAACCCTCATCGAGACCCTCGGGTCTGGCCTGGCATATTTTGTTTTTAAATGTTATTTAAATATATTTAGAGTATAGCAAACAACTTGCGCTTCCTAGAATTTTATTGTTTATAAAATTCAGAAAAAAAATTCAAGGACATCGTATCGAAAACGACGAAAAAAGGATATTATAATATTACACCTTAGTGCACCAATGGTGCTTGGCTTGACCCCATATATTTTGTATGAAAATATATGAACTTTGGTACGTTTCTATCAATTAGCACGGTTAATTTATCTGTTTTCATGTTCGCTACATTTCCAAATTGGTTTGTATGTTTATCTAGGTGAAATACTTTAGCCGCTAGAGCGTTTTAAAGGTTAAGAAAAATGTAAAATTTCTCAATATGTTACATTTTTTGTGAACGCTATTGCCACGCCTCTGGTAGTGATAGAAGGGAGGTTGAGGGTTGAGGTTCCTGAAAGCCCCAGGGGTGAATTAACTCGCAAAATGGTTTTGATCCCCCCGGCCCCATAGCCCCCCCAATGAAACAAAAGAAGGGACATGGTGAAAATCCATTTTCGCCTATTGCCACGCCCCGGTGGGGCCTTGGGGTCGAATTATACATTTCCTGAAAGCTCTTTAAATTGCCTAACCGGTGCAATTTATTTGGCCCACCTAGGTCACATACTTTAACCGCTAGAGGTTAAGAAAAAATGTAATTGTTCTCAAAATGTTACATTTTTTGTGAACGCTATTGCCACGCCAAGCGTGAACAAGGCAGTCAACTTGATTTCAACCAAATCGAGGGGTAAGAAATTTCAAAAATGTATCTATATTGTACATATATGAGCGTAAATACAACACGTATTTTCATACAAATTATGTAAACTAGCCTAGGCCGACTAAGTATATCAGACCGTTGGTCTCGACCAGGGTCAATAGTTCGTACTATATTTTTACAACCAATAAAATTTTTTTTCGCAATATTTTTCTATTATTGTTGAAAATTAGAGAATTTTACGTATCAGTTACCAAGAAAACTTGTATTAAAAGTCAAGTTCTTATACTTATAAATTTTTCGAAATTGTTATTAGACTTCGAAGTTTGGAACTGAATAAAGAAAAACATATAAAAAGCTTGAACCGCCTACAGGTATGCTTCCCTTTAATAAAAAATAAATGTAATTATGACATATCGTTGCTAGAAACCCAAGAAAATTGTTTTTCAAATGCGCAAAGGCACTAGTAATGAAAATTTCTCATATTTTAAACAGGAAGTAAAAACATAACACAAATTTTTCAGGTAGTTTTAATATTTTCAGTTATATTTGGTTTTTTCCAAAAGTTAAACTAATATGTAATAATATGCAAATAACCTTTTTTATTTAAAATAAATTTTAAAATACACATTGGAGTGTTAAAAGGACTTTGATGTTTCCAAATATAAGTACTAATAATCTAAAGTTAAAAGAACTGAGGGACGGAAACTCAAGCTCCTTACATACAGCTGCAGGCAAAACTATTTGTTTTCGGAAAGGTATATAGGTAGTATTATGAGGTCTGTCGTGTCGCAGTGCAGAGATTACAAATAGAGCTGGAGGAACTGGTCGACAGGGGTACTGATCGACAATTTTACGAAAAGATAAAGTTCATGATCGTAGCATAATCTTGTATGACCCAAAGAGGCGATCTAGTGACTGATAATCAGAGATTTAGAGATGGCGAACCCGATTTCGACGACGATGAAATAAATGTTTCATTACCCGACTATGATGAGGTTCGAATAGCAATTAATCGTTCTAAGAACAACAAAGTGGGAGGGGTTGAGGGATTAAGGCCAAGCTATTAAAATACAGCCGGGAAGAATTGATAAGATGCATCAGCTTCTTTGCAAGATATGGTCGGAAGAAATCATACTCGACTGTGACATAAGCCTCCCTTAGTGTAGTATGAGAGAGACTGAAATGCATCGTCAACTAACTTATTGGACCTTATCAGCGCAGCTTTACACCTGAAAAATCTATTATCGACCACAGTTTCACTATGTGAATCTTCGTCGATTTTAAATCAGCCTTCTTTAGCACGAAGAGGAATCACCTTTATGCCGCTAACTCTGAACTTGGTATCCTCGCAAAGCTAATACGACTGCGTAAGCTGATGTTGGGCAACATCAAAAGCTCTGTCATAATCGTGAAAACCTCCCTGAGCCGTTCAATACCAAGCGAGATTTCAGAGAATATATTTTTGGAGAATATAATATGAAATACAGAGTTAAATAGAGAAGGTACACTCTTCTTTCAGAGTGTACGGCTGCTGGCATACGGCGGTGATATTGATATCATTGACCTCAACAACCGCGCCTTTAGTTTTGCTTTCACCAGAATGGATAAGGAGACGAAGCGTTTGGGTCGAGAACGAGGGCAAGACGAAATATTTGCAGCCATGAAACAAACAGTCATCTCATTATGGTTTGATTCCCACGTCACGGTTGACAGACATAACTTCGCAGTCGTAAATAATTCCATCTATCTTGAAATCGGCATTAACACTAACAACAACGTCAGTCTCGAAATCCAACGCAGAATAACTCTTACCAATAAGTGGCTAGGTCAAGCTGTTCCATTAAATGAAAACACTCCAGCTTTGAAGGCATTCGACTCTGTTCTCGCCGGAAGACCTTCACTCCATTGGACAGGTTCTTTTGATATCTCGAATTGGCGCCAAATAGCGAAAAGAAGAAACGACTGGTGCGCTGTTGCTAACTCGGCTTTAAAGCGTGTGCGGTGTCTACGGCAGTAAATGATACTAAATTAAGCACTCATTTCAATAAGTTTCTGAAAAAAGTCCGCTAACAACTTTCAAAATAAACCAATCTACCCCAAAGCGGCAAATTACTGGCAGCTAACACCTGAGTGCAGTCGCCACTGTGGAGGCAGGAGCAGCAGCAATTTATTGCTTATACACACCCAGCGCAAAGACGGCCGAAGGAGAAACCGCACAGCATTGTACAGAAAAATGGACAAAAATAATTCCAACAACAACAAACGCCAGTAACTGTGTTTGAGCCAACGCAGTCATTTATATTTAAAACGGTGCTTGGATGGGAAGAGAAGGACAGGGAAGACGAAGGACGGCGTTGCAGTTAGCAACGGTTCACACACCTGTAAGTTACGAGTCCTGTTGTTGGCACCACTCCGAAGCGCTGAAAGAAACAAATGTACCAAAAAGTTGGAAAAGAATTGAGCCAATTCATTATCGTGTCCATTGCGGCCAAAAATGCAGCAGACGCGCAGCAGCAGCAACACTAATAACGGGAGAGTATATGGGAAATGGTTGTGCAACAGCTGCAGTTGACAACCAGAAGTCAACCTCGGTGTTGAAGTCCTTGTAAAGGGTTGCTCAATTTGGATGGAGAACTTTGGTTGAAATTTCCTGGTCTAAAACATTGGACCTGGACCTTAAAGTTACAGGCAACTTTGTTTTGAGGCTTGACGAAATCTAACTAAGACCGACTATCCTTAGTTGTCTGTTACCAAAAGACAACTTTTGTTCGCTGCGTCCATTTCTTTCAGTGGGGGCAGGAAGAGATTGCTGAAGTTTCAGTATCTCGATTCGAAAACCCGCCGACGCAATTCTTAGTTGACGAGCGAACATCTATCTTGGCTGGCTCCGTACTCCACAGTTCTGAATCCTCGTTGATTCTTTCAGTAAGAAGCCTGGTACCTCGGTATAAAAACTCATCTAATTCAATTGAAACACCTTGTATCTAATATGGGTCTACCATTTAGCTTCCAAAAGCGTCTACTCAGTCTCTCCCGATTACTTAGGCACATGTTTGCTTGAATGCCCTCCCTATAATTGGCTTTGGCTAACCAATCTTGCTCCAGCATTGTTTTAAGACAATTACGCGATTTCCATTGTCTCATTTGTCTACCTATCTGTTGGCCTATTTATCTAACAGCTCGCATTAAGCGACCGAGTATGTGTGCATCTTCCTGAGTTTGTCTTTGTTCGCCTTGACATTGTTGAAATGCAAATTGCGTTCACCGCCTTCCAACGAGATTTAATTGTCTCCCCTATGAAAGATAGATCTTCAGGCAAAAGCATATGACAGTGTTAGGAAGGCGGCGTATAGTTCTAAATATATGCAAATCCGCACACTTAAACCCATTTTAATTTTGAGATGTAAAGGAATTTGGAAAAGTATACTTTTCGTAACCACTAACCTCATCAATAATTACTAATATTTTCGTAAATGTTTGTAGAAATGGATTGGCGGCGTTGTCGTAGTATCTGACTGATTTGATTGTAGCTTATAAGGTATTAACAGTACCTGTTAGTTGATGCTATAATGTATCGATAATACCTTGACGAATATTATCCGCTTCTTTAGAGTATTAGGAAGCTAGAAAAACTATTGGGTTAATGAAAGCAGGCGCCTGGTTGGTTGAGGCACACAGTTAGCTTATAACCACTATACAACTTTTCGTTCCACAAGAAGTAAATTCCGAAATAAGTTTTATCGATCTTCCAGTGGAAGGTAGTTGTAAAACTATTCATATCGATCTTCCAATGGACTTTTACATAGTATCCAGAGAGTAGGTATAAAATTGTTTAAAGATTTCTTGAAGGAATGCTTTTCGAATATTTGCTATACCTGCATTAAATAAACTTAAGTAATTACTGAGAGCTCTTTCCATAAGGCGAAGTTTTTTATACCTATGCTTTCTTGCTCAGCAACACTCAAATAAGTGAAGTAATACAAGTGTTAACGTTAATTGAAATCGAGGGCAGATCTCATCTTACTTGATGCGTGCCTGACAGATTTGTTGAATCTTCTTCTTCAACGTAATTTCGGTTTTCTAAAAATGTAATAGAATGAAAACTCAGGAAGTCATTCTCGACATCCGGCCGACGCATATTCAAACGAAGTATGTTCTTCTTCCATTTTTGGTACAAAAATCACTTAAGCGCTGTGTTGCTGTTATCGTGGGTAGTTGTTGTGCTTGTCGACGCTTATTGCTGACTGCCTGCTGTGCGCTGACTGTTGAAAAATGCTAAGTATTCGCCCAATTTAAGTTTTGAACTTTTTCCGAAATTTATGGTCAGCAGCATAAATTCATGTCGGGCATGCAGAAATTGTTAAAAACCCACATGTATAACTGCTTGCAACATGCCGTTGCAACAACAAAACATGCATGCATTTGCCTCTTGACGCTCGCTAGCTATATTCTCAACACGTTATACATACACACACACACACATATATATATATATATATATATTTATACATATGATGAGCAATTTATAGCATGGGTATGTAATGTTGTCAATGCTCCGCAGAATTTTCAGTAAGTGTTCGGTTTTTTTGTTGCTAGAGCATAACTTGCTGTAGTCGTATTGTTGTTGTTGGTGAACATTTGTTTGCTGAAAGCATTTAACTACATGCTGTTTTTGGTGTTAAGTGGCTCCACCGATAATACGGCAGTTGCCCTCCAAAATTTACCGTTAGCCTGCAACCACGTATGCAGAACCGTCCGCTTTATTCGCACTTATTTTTAAAAAACACTGTGTTGTTGAAATTTCTTGCTCTTCATTTAGTTGCTTTCCATCCTCTGACTTTCCAAGCTGTTGTTTTTGTTATATCTAGTTTCGGTTACGAAACGAGGTGGCCGTTGTTCACCCACTTAATTTCCTTATTAAATTTAAACACTCTCTGCTCTCCGATCCTTCTTCTCTCCTCTACCCTCTGCTTTCGTCCATTTACCAGTCAGTTTAGTCACGTGGTAAGGTACAAAGTTGGGTGTTTGTTGGTTTTGTTTGGTGAAAAGTTATAATTACTCAAAATGACAGGCATTGGCTGTGACATAACAGCATAACTTCATAGGCTTTTTTTTTTGTACGAGGAGGAAGCATCGAAAGCCTGAACCCATGTCAGTGTGGAACTTTAATCCGAACTAAACCTCCTACTGTCTTGTACCGAACCCCCCGGTACCATCGTCAAGTATTACGTCGGAAGGAAGGTTGAGTATTACTCATACGTACGTGATGGTCCTCTTTGCGCGGCCTCTTTTCGGCTGGGAGTTAGTCGAAGCTGGAGTCGTTAGTCGAAGCTAAGCCATTGTCTATAGGAGTCACCTCGCAGGCAGATGGTTTAGCAACTTTAATGCTCTGCAATATGGACATCGTTGTCTGACGGCCCGGTGATCGGGGAGTCTTGTTGCGCCGAGTGAATGGGCTAACATCCTCCTTATTACCAGTAAAGGTGATTACCTCTTTGGCTTTAGCTGACATTTTCTCAGCTACGCCTACAGGAATCCTTTAATACTGGTGATCGCGGAAATTCCTCAGGAATAAATCACTCGGGAATTTCTTTTAGTGTGGAACGGGGATTGTGGGATGTGATGTTTTTGTGAAAGGGAGAGAGAGAATATGCGCTCTTTGCGATAGATATTGAAAATATATTTTACACAAGAGCACCTGCTCATTTCTGTGATTTGTCTTGGATGATTTGGGCACTGTGTTTTCGCGCACTTGGAAAATTTTGGTGTATTTCCACTAGTACATAGTTGGTGCCATAAGCGGAGCACCAGCAAAACACGTCACTTTGAAATGAAGAGAAACTGTCTGGTGCCGAATCATTAATAACTGTATTCAACGATTTTTAAATAACAGCATAACACACATACATATGTATGCCTTGATAAAAGGCATATTTCTCAATTTTCGCGAAAAATATTTGGTAACAAAGTGGGTAAACTAAGCATTACTCCGGTAAATTTGCACTACTTTATTAGATAATTAAACTAAGGTAGGCAATCCTGTTAAATTGTATTTTTTTAACTCTGCTTACATACGTTACTTAACAAGGCATGTACTTTGCAACGTTTACATTTTTGACTTTAAGTTTTTTGCATCATACTTGGCAACGCTACTAATGTTTACTTTTCATAGAGCATATTTATATATTAAGTTGTTTTCTTAAATTATTTTTTTAATTGTTTACAGTAAACGTGACAACCCTATTAATATATTGTTTTAAATAGTAGTAATTAAATTATTCTGCAAAGTGTGTAATCTATTAATTTTTTGACAACCCTTTTCATGTATTTTTTTAAATAATATTATTTTTACTGTACTCTCCATATCATTTTATTTATACTGTCTACATTTCTAACTTTTTTTAATTTTTTGCTACATACCTTGCACCCTAATAATGTAGTATGCTTAAACCATATTATCTCCATACTCTAATTTACTTTCCTAAATTTGTTCCCTATACAGTATCAATTTTTACCTTCTTTTAACTTTTATACAGTACAGTTGGCAACTCTAATAACATATTTTTTCAAATATTAATATTTCTGTATTTTCATTTCCTTTTCTTTATGGGTCCTTTAATGGTTTTTGCAATTTACTTGGCATTCTAATAAATATAGTTTTTTAAGTCTTAGTATTTTTCCATTTTTCATACATCTGGCGATATTCAATTTGCTTGGAAGTGCTTCATGCGCGAACAGCTTTTTTTGGATTCGGCTCATTTAGAAACACCATTACAGTTGAGTGATCTCTGCTGATCGGGCGCATACGCGTAAATTCTCGTTTCATCATATCTCACAATTTCATGGAAGTGTTTCGAAGCACGGCAGCCTTTTTAGCGCGACCGACAAATTGTGAAAAGTTTTTTTTTTACAGACACAAATGTTTAAAGGTTCCTCTATCCCACGATTGGTCACAGATGATATACAATATTAGTTTGTGGACAACATCAGTAGTTTCCGGACGAACAGCTGATTTTGGACAATCTTAATGAAATTCGGATTGGAGTGATCCAAGATCTCGGTTGAATTCGAAATACTATGTGTAATATAAATGATCAGCGCGATGACATGAATCGAATTTTGCCACGTCCGTCTGTCTGTAATATAGCTGCCTTACAAACTGTTCGATTAGTCAAAAAGGTCTTTTCGTATTTCAAATAAAACTTCAACTTATAGCTCGTTAAATATTGGCTTTAAAGCTTCAAGAGAATCTGGTTTATTGCTAAAGACCAGTGACTCCAAATAACCCCACAAGAAGTAGTCTAATGGTCTTAAATCATAACTTCTTGGGGGCCACTTTATGTCACCATTTCTTGAAATAATCGAATCTCCGAGATTTTATCAGCCAAGTTGTGACTTGATACAGTCCCAATATTAGACAACGTTTTGGACTCGACAAATTGCGGTCTTCAGCAAGACCTGCATGAACGGTAGCAATATTTCCATTACTTCGAGCGGCTCTTTGTTTTATTGGTACATTATGTAACGAAAATGTACGCTCGAAGTTTTCGCACTTCGACAAATAGCGAGAACGATTATTAAGACCACAAAATGGCAAAAGCTCACGAAATAGGATAATGATTATTTTGATAAAAATTTTATAATCTGCAAGATTGAAATACTAATTTTCTACTATTATTATTATTTCTTTTTGAAAAGTAATATTGTTTTTGCCAACATAAAGCATTGGCAACCTTTTCATTTTAACTTTCCACTTGGTACAAAACCAATTTTTCTTGAATAAAAAACCGTACAAAAACTTTAAAACTTTTCAGCGATGATTTGTAATGCAGATCTGGAACTCGTTTTGACCTTTATCCAACTTTGCGCCAACACTATTCAACCAAATCATATGTTTTGTTTAAACTTTGTCATTCAAACACTCGTGCACCGCCACACACATACACATTAAAGTAGATTAAATAAAGCCAAAACGTGTGATGCGACACTTCGTATCGATTCTAAAAAGAGCAAAAACGCAATGCAAAGAGGTAGTGAGCCATGCAACGTAAAGAGAGAGTGATGAGGGAAGATATTGGAGTTGATGGGAGTGGCTCTGTGGTGATCAGAAGCTTTTCCGAGCTGTCAAAGTTTACCATTCGGTACTGCCTATGTATATTCGATAGCGGCACTTATGTCTATGTACAGTGATCGTTTAAAAAGTCTGTGAACATTTGAATTTTTTATAGTTAGCTCAACATCAAACAGCGACCTCAATCCGTACGAAAATTGGTTGAAAAATTTAAAAGTGATTCAGAACTTCACGTTGGTCGATACCATATAGTAAACAAAGTTGTCAAAAAATCTTTGGTTTGTAAGCGGATCACAAACAATAACGGAATAGTTAGGTTTCTTTTACTAAAAGTGAATGCTCAAAATAGCTGACTCTGGGAAGTCCTTCTATATATATAAGGATGTGTTAAAATTTTTGATATTTACTGCGAGTGAATTACGAATCTAAGTAGAAACCATTGGATTTCCGGCCGGTCTATTCAAATACTATGGGAAGTTACAAGGAGCATGCATCAGTTTCTTAGTAGAACATTGTCGGACGAAAGTCTGTCCGACAATTGGGATTTAAGTATGATCTGCCCAATCCACAAAAAGGAAGGCCGCAAAATCTGTGCCAACTACTAACTCAGCTTACAGTCAATTGGGAAGTGAAGTCTTCTCTCGATGAACATAGATCAAATTCCATAAATCACTCATATTGTTCCCATCCTGTTATATGGTGCAGAGGCATGGACGATAACAATATCTGATGAGACGACGTTACGAGTTTTTGAGAGAAAGGTTCTGTGGAAGATATATGGTTTTTTGCGCATTGACAAAGGCGAATTCCGCAGCCGATGGAACGATGAGTTGTACGAGATAGATGTCGACATTAATATAAAAATACTATAGTTAAGCGAACTAAGAGGCAGCGGCTAAGCTCGCTATATCAAATAACTGATGCTGGTATCGCAAAGACCTCTTTCCGATCGCATTTGAGGCCCAAAAGTAGTTCAGCAGTAAACCACAAGAAGCCAACAACCGTTCCCATTCTAAGGATTGGCTCCACGCACTTTTCTGTTAAAAAATGTAAAGAAGTTCTCGAATCATAAAGACATCACAGAAAATAAATCTTGTTTTATTTTATTTAATTAAACAAGTAAGGAAGGGCTAAGTTCGGGTGTCACCGAACCTTTTATACTCACGCATCATAAAGTGATAATCGAGATTTCATTATCCGTCATTTACATATTTTTCAAATACCGTATTTGTGTAAAGTTTTATTCCGCTATTATCATTGGTTCCTAATGTATATATTATACAGAGAAGGCATCAGATGGAACTCAAAATAGCGTTATATTGGAAGAAGGCGTGGTTGTGAACCGATTTCACCCATATTTTGTACATGTCATCAGAGTATTAAGAAAATATTATACACCGAATTTCATTGAAATCGGTAGAGTAGTTCCTGAGATATGGTTCTTGTTCCATAAGTGGGCGACGCCACGCCCATTTTCAATTAAAAAAAAAAATGAGTGCAGCTTTCTTCTGCCATTTCTTCCGTAAAATTAAGTGTTTCTGACGTTTTTTGTTAGTCGGTTAACGCACTTTTAGTGATTTTCAACATAACCTTTGTATGGGAGGTGGGCGTGGTTATTATCCGATTTCTTCCATTTTCAAACTGTATATGAAAATGCCTGATGGAAACGACTCTATAGAGTTTGGTTGACATAGCTTTAGTAGTCTCCGAGATATGTACAAAAAACTTAATAGGGGGCGGGGCCACAACCACTTTTCCATAAAAATTATGTTCAAATGTGCCCCTATCTAACGCGATACTTTGTGAGCCGATTTTGCCCATCTTCGAACTTAACCGTCTTATGGAGCCAAGAAATACGTGTACTAAGTTTCATCGTGTAAAATAAATAAATAAATAAACATATAACCCTATATCTGACTCTTTTAGTTTTAGGACTTACAAACAACCGTTATGTGAACAAAACTATAATACTCTCCTTAGCAACTTTGTTGCGAGAGTATAAAAATAACAGACTTTGGTTCGGGTAAGTCTAAGAGCAGCGTACTGAGCCTCTCTTCCAGGAAAACCTTGACGCCCCGCTCCCTCCTTTATCCCGCGTCTACCTGGCAGCCATTGAAGTGGCAACATTGTATGCAGCATGCACAGAACCATACATCTAACCACCAGCAACGAGTCACATAGAGCTGAGCTGTCTCTGAATGTAAATCAGTTCGGTACCAGTCACGTTAGGACAATTGGCATTTACACACCAGTGACAGTAGTGAACAAAAACATAATACACAAATATTAAAGTTTTTTTCCCGTGTAACTCTTTGTCTTCCTTTTGCCACTGATTTGGCAATCCTCACTCTAGTTGGTTGTAGCGTTGCATTAGTTGGAGGAGGCGAACGAAACTCGAAAAGCGCAGGAAGCATACGAAAGCTTGTCAATGTTTCCTTCCTTTCATCATTTGCAGCTGCTCTGTAACAGATCGCTACGTTCCGCTCTCTCTCCCTCTTTTGCTCATATTCTATAATATTATCACTTCTTTCTTTGCAAAATAAAATTATTTTGGTTGAAAAAAAGTTTTGCGTCTTCCTTATTTCTATGCCTTTTGACAGAGAAAAATTTTGCTCACAAATAATAACTTTTTGGCAACGACACTGACGCGATTATGACTAGATTGCAAAATTGGCTTTGATACGCGCGAGTTACATATATAGTTCCACAAACAACAATATGTAATGAAAACCCCAACTTAGACGAAATCATAAGAAAATACTTAAATCAACCTAACAACATTACTGTGTAAAACATTTATTTATTTGTTGGTTTGATTTAAATTGACACTCACATAAATATGTATAACGAAAATGCAAGTGTCGTTGCTTTATAAAAATTAAACAACGATACTTGCAATGTAAACAAATTGTATTGCATTTAAACATTGTGGCTCAAATTTCATGTCACCGAACTTAAATTTATGAATACTGCATGAAACGTTATTACTTTTACTTTCATAAGCAAAAGTCAAAGTAATAACCAATTGTGTAGGAATTATTTTTATATCCACTTAAAAAAGTACTTAAGCTATGCACCGAATTTAATACTTGGAAAAGTATTAAAAGATCACATATATAATTTTGTTTATATTTACTTATTTTAATCAATATTGAAGGTTTCATTTTAAGAATGAAATTATTGTAAAATTAGTCTTCAGACCAACTTGAAAGAATAAAGATATACAATTTTATTTTTAAAAATAAAAAACCTTATAATTGGCGCAGCCACGGAGTTGTGTTTCTTAAGAAATACAATAAAAGTAAACCTATCGAATAAAACAATAAAAAGTTCAAAGTGAAGTCGATGTGTAAAAAATAAAAAATCTATGCACTTTAATTAAATAACTGTGGAGTTAATTTTCTAATAAAAAAAAAAACAAAAAAAACCAATTACAGTGTTAAAATTTAAAATAATTAAACCCTTTAAATAATAATTTTTTTTTATATATAAAAAATATATATTTTATATATAAAAAAAAACAAAAACAAAAGAGAGATGAGTCGATTTGATGTCAACCGAGATTTGGGAAACGGAGGAGAACTAACCGAGCAGGAGCAACAAATGGCTCAGATGGCTAGAGTGATTACTCAACAAGAAGAAGTCATTAACCAAATGAGGTTGTAATATGCAAATCAAGTGCAACCTCAATCATTATTAAACACGAAAGGACTGTTACAACAATTTATACAGCTGAGGTGACGACATCTTTAACAAATGCAGAAATATAAAAGTAAGTAACTTAAGAGAATTATTTGATTATTTTCAAAAGGCTAAATTTGAGATAAATCAAATCTATTTATTTGATGAGGATAAGCCTTATATTTATAAGCCAGATAGGGTAGGCAGAGATTTAGTTAGCTTATTAATTGAAAAAGTTTATGTACCTATGAGATCACATTGAAATGAAAATTGTTCGCTTAACGATATTATAAAGTAGCTGAACCCGCAGCCGTTGTCCTGCGTGAAATTTTGTGTTTTGAAATGAAAAAAAGAAATTATATTGTGTCGAAAATGATTTATTTTCGATTTTTCTACATTTTTTGATGTAGCGCAGCTTAATAAACATAATTTTTTGATTTCTGTTCTGGTGCGTAAATTTACAGAGAAGATGGGTTTCCAACTCGTCAACACGCTACATACATATATCTGGCCGTGTGAAAAATATAGCATTTCCCGTTTTCCTTGTGTCCTGTTGATTGTCAACGCAAAGGCAATTTTCCCTGGAAATTGAATACGTTTGAACTGAAATGGCTGTCCCTTGTATTCGATAACTACGTCATAATAAGTCGGGTTCCATTACACAGTTTCGGCGCATGAAGATTATGAAACATAATAATGACAGATCCAACTTTGAGACGAAAATGATGCTGGGGCATACCAAGCCTCTCCATAGAATTTGGAAATTCCACTGGATAATTTAAGGTTTCGTCTTCCTTGTCAAGACGATCGATCGATTTATATGAGCGCAAACCTCCCGGAATTTGACTTTGAATCTTCCAGTTTAAGTTATTAACATCGGCAGTTTCGGCAGCTAAAATTTCGCGTGCACTCAAGCAATTGCAGTTACGATAATTTGGCCAATGTTCGGATGAACATTGGTGATGAGTTGATCTTCCGTTGAAGTGAATTGACAAAAGGGAGGTGAAATTGATATCAAACCACTGGAAGTATCAACCGAAATTTTCCCATTTCCAATTCTTAGCGAATACAATGTAAAATGTCATCGGCAATGTCATTTTTTCGTATCTCATAATTAACGCGAATTTGAAGGCTGATATGTCGAAACGATCTTCGCGAAAAGTATGCGAACTTCAGTGGCATGCGAAGTAACTATCGTATTGTTCTTCGTCTTTTTCCAGCGATTATCATGTTCCAGCAAATGCAACTGCTGGCATGCTTCTCAAAAAGTTGCACACACTTTACCATTGACAATACGCAATGACTTATATGAAGTTGAACTGCGAGACGCACAGCAGTCGGAAAACTTTCATGAATTGCAAAAGTAAATATCCTACAAAGCGCTTTATTGCAGTTCACATATCGACCCATTTGATACTGCTGATCTCATAACGTTCAAGGCCAATAACCGCTATGTTGCTTTCTTTGGTGACGTACATGCAAACGTATTTGATCGATTTCACCAATCTGCAATATTCAACATTGACATGAGTTTTGAATGTGAATTACATAGACAAAAGTGGCGAATATGGTACGATCCATGTGTTGTCAACTTCGATGTGTTGTTAACGTCGATATTCACACCTCTAAATGCTAAATGTTCTGCCATTGTCGTCTGGTGAGCGACGCCGATACAGTGAATATCCATCATTTCCCATTTCCGTTTCCGAAAGAAAAGCACATGAGTAGTGTTTCGTGCATTTATTGTCAGACATACAAACCAAAGTGGGATTGTAAGGTTCGCAAGGTCCATGAACCATATTGGTTTTCATCACTTCGTTTGATACTGGATCAATTTCTGAATCAGGAATTTCCGCTGAAATGATTTCATCAATTTGATCTGGTGCAATCACCATCCGCATCCAAAGAAGAATGTGTGCGTGCGGCAAACCTCTTTTTTGCTACTCAACAGAATACATTCAGCTTCTAACAGCACCATATATACCATAGGTTGCTTCAAGATAAAGACCATCAAACAATGCAGCTATTGTTTAAAAGGTCGTGCTGTGATATCGTTACGATCGCTAGCTGATTGACCGTGATCCATAATTCCGGACGTATGTCATCGCATTTTGGGAGTAATTCTTGCATTTCCTTGGGCTGCCATACGTTGACGGCAAAAAGAACGCCGACCAATATTAGCGCGACCTTTTCGTGGCTTCGTAACAAATTTCAATCTGTAATTGATCACTTCGTCTGAAGCACACATAAAGTTTTCACTGAATAATTTTCAATAAATTTTCCTTTGGATAGTCGGAATAAAAAAGCAAGCGACCGCAATTGAACGATTGAAATAATTTACAAATCAAAATAATGAAAAACAAAACAAACAAAAATTGAAAAAAATGTGTATGGAAAATGTTACTTTTTGGAATTTTCCAATTTTCCGACTTCTCCTCGTGAAAAGTATAAGGTATTTTGTTTCTAAACCTTTCCCGATCCACAACAAACAACCTTAAAAAATTTCATCAAGTTTGACGATTAATTTTTATTTATATATGTAGATAAATATTCTAAAATTAAAGCTTTAGATGACACTAGAACTATACATATTACACACAGAAAAAACTTAAGCAAACAAAATTTTACTATGAATAAAACTCAATATTTTCACACTAATCAAAACAGCTCAGTTACACGAATTAAACCAAATACCAATATGTATAACTAAAATTATCAAAACAGACAAAATACTAATACACGACAAAATGAACAGTATTCACACAATTTGACACAAAATTACGGTAGAGGAAATAGTAGCAATAATACCAGATTTTCGCGTATAAGCACTAACAACAATAATACCGCATTAACACCTGAACCAATGGAAATAGGTGTACTCGAGGAAAACGAAGTAAATTTTTTAATAACGCCTCAAGAACAAAAATCCCCATATTAAATACAACGATAGGAAAAACTAAAATTGATTGCCTTATAGATACAGGATCAACTACAAGCATTTTAAAAGAAGGGATATTATCGAAAAATTATCCCAAAATAACAATGAAATATGCTATAAAATACGAAACTTTAAACGGGGTAAATCAAATAAAAAGTGTAGTAACCACACCATTTCCAAAAAATTTGGATGCTTGGCACCCTTCAGTGGAAACTATTGAACTTTTCAAACACAAAATTTTCAGGTATAATAGGCCAAAATTTCTTGAAACCTTTACAAGCAAAAATTAATTGTGCGGAAAGCTACGTTGAAATTTTAAAAAATAATAAAATTTATTTCCAAGAATTTAATTATTCCCAATACAAAGAGAATGTTTGCAATTTGGAGCATACTAAAAAAAATTATCTAAAAGATAAATTCAATTTTTCCCATTTGAATAAAGAAGAACATCAAGCAAACTTAGGCTGCTCAATGACTTAAATTCAATTCTATACAAGCTAGGTAGATCACAGTACTTCACCACCTTGGATTTAGCCAAAGGTTTTTACCAAATCTCAGTTAGAGAGGAAGACAGAAGGAAAACCGCTTTCTCAACACCGTTTGGGCATAACGAATTTATTCGAATGCCATTTGGATTAAAAAACGCTCCATCAACTTTTCAAAGATTGATGAATAGAGCCTTAAAGAAGATATTAATAAAATATGCGTCGTATATATGGACGATATTCTAGTACGAGTATTTGGCACTCCTTTAGAAGAGCATTTAACTAATTTGAAGCAAATACTCGAAGCCCTAAAGCTAGCAAAGTTAAAAATACAAGTGGACAAATGTGAATTTCTCAAGAAAGAAATTAAATTTTTGGGCCACATCTTAACATTAGAAGGAATTAATCCAAAATCAGCCAAAGTTAAAATCATACAAAAACTAAAGATACCTAATACCACAAAAAGAATAAAATCATTTTTAGGAATGACAGGATTCTATAGGAAACTAGAGGACCCATCCTCGCTTCACTGTGGCTGATACATAAGTAGATAATACTTCTACTACCATCTATATGATTTCTATTAGTTGGATTCTAACTATTAGTTAATGAGATATAGCATTTTTATGAAGCAACTTGTGTCAGTTTTTAAAAAAATGGATCATAAGGCATTTCGAGTGTTAATAAAGCATTGCTTTTTGGGGGAAAATACTGATGAATTTGGGCTCAGGGAAATCTACCGATGAAGAGATATTTGCTAAGCTAAAAGAGACGAAAACTCTGTGCAAAGTGGGTGCCGCGCAAGTTCATAATCCAACAAAAACAACGAATAACTGATTCTGAGAACAATAATAAAACCGAATTTTTGCGTCTGTGTATGACAATAGAAACATAACTCCATCATTTCCCACTGAAGTCCAATCGACAGTCATTCTAGTGGACTGCACATGATGAACCGGTTCTCAGGCGTGGAAAGACGAAAAAGTCGGCTGAAAAGGTTATATTTAACATCACTCTTTTGGCATGCACGTGGTATAATACATATGTACATACTCAACGACTGATTACTGAGCCAGTTATAATCTATTTTACTGCGTATTTGGTTGTAGTTCCTTTCTACTATTCCAAATACTTAGCAATAGTATTATTTTTGAGGAATCTGTTTAAAATTATAGGCATATGTATATTCAAATGATACCTACTAACAAGAATTTTGAAAAAATGCTTATGATTTGAAATATAATTTTTGTATTTATGAGTTGTATTAAAGTTTGACATAAAAAGATAAAAGGTATCCTATGTCCTTACCCTGGTTCTAAGCTATTTCTCCACCAATTTTCTGCAAATCGGCTTAGTTGTTCTTGAATTATAAATGGTGATACTAACACAACTTTCTTTTATATACAGTGACTCACAAAATTGATCACGGTATCAATGCGTACCTAAGCGATGATAAAAAACTCGTAAATGATTTGATATTTTTGAAATTTTTTATGTTTTTGTTAAAGATATAATATGAAGGAATAAAACACAAGTAATATTTCATTAAACAACAACAAATAAAAGCAATAAAGAAACTAAATATAGAATATTTCAGTGTGATCAATTTTGTGACTTAATATTAACAGGGTTAAAAATTAATATTAATACTTCGTATAACCACCTTTGGCATCTATAACGGCTTTGATTCTCCTTGGCATACTTAAACACAAATTTGCGCATGTTTCTGACGAAATAGAATCCCACGCCTGCTGCACCTTAGGCCATAATTCGCTCAATGAACCGACTTCGCCGGCGACCGATTTTTTTAATATACCCCATAGGTGCTCGATGGGGTTAAGGTCCGGAGATTGCGGAGGCCAATCTAGTGTACTAATACTATTGTCTTGGAGCCATTTGCGAGTCGCTCTTGCTGTGTGCTTCGGATCATTGTCCTGTTGGAAGACAATGTCCGACCCATTTCCACCTAAGTCTTCTATACTGCCAAGCAAATGACTGCGCAGAATTTCAATATAAGACTCTGCCGTCATTCGTCCTTGGATTTTGGCCAACCTACCAACACCATTGATCGTCATGCATCCCCATACCATAATGGAGCCTCCTCCAAACTTCAGCGTAGGCTTTTTAGACCAGCATTTCGTAATGTTCTTCGTATTGTCTCTGCAGAAACCTTTAAATTATTATTCTTTTGCAGGCTATGGCATATTTCTACGGCATTTTCGCATTTGCCACTTCTTATACTCCTAACAACGTCCCGTTCCTGAACTGAGCTAAGAATTCTTTTACGGCCTGCTTTATTTTTAATGAATAAATCTGCAAGTTTGCTGCGAATTTTACTCACAATGCCAACGGAGATTTTCAGCCTTCGAGAAATTTCGCGATGAGTCACACCATCAATCAACAATTTTTTCACCTCCTCTTTAACTCCATTGGAGATAACCATGTTCTTTTTTCCCATGTCTGCCAAAGATATAAGCAACTATAGCGGCGGAAAAACGTATGCATATTTTCTCTTACCTTTTATATCTATATTTTTCAAATAATTCAAACTATTCTATTTTATGAATTCACTTTTTTGCGCACGTCCGAACACTTCGAGCGAAAGTCTCAAAATTGATCACGCTTGCCTTCTGCGCATTGTTCAAATTTTACTTTACCGCTAATTTTGGTGGCGACGTAAAACATATAGATAACGGTACATCAAACGCCAAGCAACATAAGTATTCAATCGGATTTGTGTTTGACTGCATATGTAAGACGGAATGAAAAAAGAAATGAATATTCAACTAAAGCGTGATCAATTTTGTGAGTCACTGTACATATATAGATTGAGGTTGTTTTTATTATTGTTTTTTTTTGTTTGAAGAAATGAAATATTCAAATGATTCCTACAAACATGAATTTTCTAACAAATGCTTATTATTTCAAATATAATTTTTGTATTTATGAGCTGGTTCTAAGCTACTTCTCCACCAATTTTAAGCTAAATCGATTTAGCCGTTCTTGAGTTGTAAATGGTGCAACTAACACAACTTTCTTTTTTATATATAGGTATAGCTACCAATAGATGTATTGAATCATCCAATTTATTATTTAAGAACGAACAACTCTATCCACATTATGAAAACTTGTCTACAGATGTCGCCTTTTACTTTTGCATCGTTTTGTTTATTGCACATTTACGCCAATTTAAGGTTCGAATATTGGATACTGCGATGGTAGGGCAATCTATCGGATCCAATGTAAAATGATCCAAAAGTAGCAATTAATTAGAAATGAAAAAATAATTTAAAAAAACATTTTCCAGTGGACCAAATTGTGATTCTGAACCATCCTTGAATCTCCTTAAACACACACAAAAAATTTAATCAAAATCGGTCCAGCCGTTTAGGAGCAGTTCAATTACAAACACACGGTCAGAAGATTTATATATATAAAGATTTATTAAGGATTATGCAAAGATTGCAGATCCTACGACGGAATATCTAAAAACAAGGACCAACAATAAATATATACAACCCACAATTTATTGCAGTGTTCGAAAAATTAAAGGATATAGTTACAAATTCACCTACAAGTATATGACGATATCCTAATTTTAATAAACAATTTAAGATTACAACTGATGCTAGTAATTTCGCAATAGGAGCAGTTCTTTCTCAAGATGGTCACCACATTGCATACGCATCAAGAACACTAAATAATCATGAAACAAATTATGCTACTATCGAAAAAGAACTCTTAGCGATAGTATGGGCCATGAAATATTTTAGTCCTTATGTTTACGGTAGGCAATTTGATTTGGAGTGCGACCACCAACCATTGAAATGGCTAATGAGAAAATACTCCGGGCAAGACATAAGTCCAAGACTTCAAAGATGGTTAGTGAGTTTGGGCGAATATAATTTTTCCATTGAATACATTAAAGGGAAAAACAATTATATAGCAGACTTTTTGAGCAGAAAAAGAAATGAAGAAAAGTGTTTCACACATAGAAATTTTTCAAGGGGATGAAGGTAGCAGCATGTCAGTAAAAGCAGAAACTGTCCATTCACGAGAAGAAAATTCAGGATTTGAAATTCCAATATTAGATACAATTGTTAACAGGTTTAAAATGCAAATAATAATAATAAAGGAGAAACAAACCGCCGCACAGTGTTGCGAAACCGGAATTTTTTGGAAATCATATTGCCTAAACTGTAATCTTAATTGTATCGATGAGAAACTTCTACAGATTGGTCAGAATGAAATCCGAAACAGAATGAGTGAAAAAAATATTTACACCGAAAAAAATTGTTGGGTCAAATTTTCAACAAAAGTCAAAAAAAAAAGTTGTTCGAAAAATTTCCAAAAAGAAATTATTTTAATTCTTCTTTTATTTCTGATAAATACCCTATGATTGCTTTTTTAAATAAAGTATAGGGTGGTCCGAACAAGAATTATAAACGTCAAATTTTCATGATTTTTCGATATTTGTTGAAAAACTCTGAAATTTTATATAAAACTAAAATCTATTTCATTTTTTATTTGAAAGGTGGCAATAAAGCCTTAATTTGATACCGGTTTGAAGTCAATAGCTTCAGTTTTAAGAGAGTTATGCTCATTTTTGTGGAGTGCTAGAATAGATGTAGAATAAAAAAAAAAATTTAAGATACTTTTTTATAACACAGGCATATTTTATTGCATTCTACAGAAAAATTACAAATTATCAGTCATCTACCAATAAGTTCATTGCTTCCTCTGATAATTTCAGGTGTTTCTTCTCCTTCAGTATTCTCCTACTTGTGATTGCGGGATCAGAATTGGCGAGCAGATAACGTAATATGTCTTCACAATTGTCTTTTCTTGATGTTTTCCTCGCATGGTAAGCCTTGTGTTTCTGAAGTCCTTGTTTCCTGCTTCCAATGCTTCTTCTGATAGTTGCCCAAAGGGGACCAAAAATGAACGAATTATTTCGAAAACCAATATGATTAAATTACTCAATAAGTGATTCCGAGAATTTCCGTTCTATTTCTATGGAATAAATACTGAGAGTGAATTTATATTCAATTCCAAACGAATTTATATTGATCAAAGAGATATTGAATAAAATGAAATAAGAGACATTATTAGAAGGGAAATATGTAGAGGAAAAGTAGGTAGAGTAATTAAGGGTTTTGTGATATGGGTTGGTAAAGTGATATACCAGCGTATTTTCTAAACTATGCACGTCTGCACAAGAATATTTTCATGAGTCATATGGCAATGGTAAAAAAGTGTTACTGCAAAGCAGCGGATGACAACACACAGCGCTTAGATTACCATCAGTGTGTAAAAACATTTTCAGCTTCACAGTCGTCAATAATTTAGCGTGCTCCTCAAAAGAAGATAATTCCAAAATTTGTGTAGATTTTTAACTTCTTATATTTTAATTTGGTTACTGGTAAATATATTTAACAACTTTTCAAGTATTTATATATTTTTATGTAATTAATTACTATGAAAAAAATTATAATTCATAAAAGCTCTAGTTTGGGTAATGTGATATGGTAATAGTTGTTCAATGTGATATAGTATACCACATTAAAAACACATTATATTATATTAAACAAATAACGTATTTAATAAAAACAATGAAGTAATAACATAAATTAAAACCATAGGTTATGCCGAAAGAGGGAGAAATTCGTAAGTGGAATGCAGAAAACATGAAAAAAGCAATCCAAGCTGTTAGAGGTGAAAAAATGGGAATATTGTTGGCATCGAAAACGTACGGTGTTCCATTTGCAACTTTGCAAAGAGCTGCTCGTAGTGATAAAAAAGTCGATGATGTTTTAGCTACGCCATTAGGCCGGAGACCGGTCTTTAGCAGAGACGTCGAATTGCAGCTGGTAAGATATTTAAAAGATATGGAGGCAAAATTTTGGGGGCTTACTTGTAGCGATGTCCGCTCGCTTGCTTTTCAAATACGACGAGGGAATGTGCTGGAAGAGATTGGTTGCGCGCATTTCTTAAAAGACATAAGACTGAAATAAGCATACGCAGTGCTACTGGAACTTCATTAGACAGAATAAAAGGCTTCAATGAGGAGAACGTAAACAAGTTTTACAGTTTACTGGAAAACGAGTATGAAAAGTTTAAATTTCCTCCAAACAGGATTTGGAACGTGGATGAGACAGGAGTGTCTATTGTGCAAAGTAGGCAGCCAAGAGTCTTAGCTGCAAAAGGCAAAAGACAAAATGGATGCATGACATCAGCTGAGAGAGGATCTCTCATAACAGTTGTAAACTGCATGAGTGCAGGTGGTGCCTTTGTTCCCCCGTACTTCATTTTTCCAAGAAAAAAACCTTCTCCGCTTTTAATGAAACATGCTCCACCTGTCTCCGATTCTGCCTGTCACATATCCGGATGGATACAAATTCCAATATTTACAATGTGGTTTGACCATTTTATGCGGTTTACACATCCTTCTAAGGAGAACCCAGTCCTTTTGATCTTAGATGGTCACTATAGCCATACAAGAAATATTGAGGTTCTTGATAAAGCTCGTGAAAATGGCGTTATAATTTTATCCTTGCCACCCCATTGTACGCATAAAATGCAACCTTTAGACAAATCCTTTATGGGACCTCTTAAAACTTACTATAATGAGGAAATAAGACGATTTATGCGTGAAGAAGGCCGAAAGGTGACACAATTCGATGTTGTAGAACTCTTTGCAAAAGCTTATCTTAAAGTTCAAACTACGCAAATAGCGATTAATGGGTTCAAATGTACTGGGATTTATCCAATTGATAAGAACAAGTTTCAGGAAAGCGATTTTATGCATGAAAAACATCAAGCGGAAGACGCACAAATCAGAGATGAAAGCGATTTAGAAGAACCGATCGCTAGCACAAGTAAAGCAGCCATGCAGCACTTAATCACGCCATGGGAGATCTCATCTCCACCTAAGCTGATACAGAAAACTAGCTCGAGAGGTAAGCGTTCAGAAGCGACAACACTTACAACATCACCATATAAGGCAGCGTTGGAAGTAAGCATCAAAAATGCTGAAAACCGCAAAAAGAAGAAAAGCGTGAAGCGGGAATTAAAGCCGGGTAAAGTAGTAAACTAAGAAAAGTTCATCAAGCGAGTCGGATAAAAGTTTGATATTACCCAGTTCAGACGAGGAATGTTGGGCAGAAATTCCTCCTACTAAGGATACCGTCTGCGCTTTTTGCAATAAAACTTTTGGGGCAGATGGGGAAGTCATGAGTTGGACTCCATGCTTGCAATACGACTTAGTTTGGGCACATAGCAAATGCATCCCTCAACGTCAGGCAATATTCGTTTGCGAGTCTTGTGAATGACTTTTGAAATATTTTACTATGTATACCAACTATTACAAATGCTTACATACTTTATTGAATTTTTATTTGTTTCTTTTATAATATCATTTTGTTTTGTTTATTTTTTGTATAAATATAATATATGAATTTTTGCTTTAAATAAATGAATTAATTTAATTAAACAAAAACCATAATTTTTTGGGACTGAACAAAATGCAATACCGTTTTGGAATATGTTGGGAAATGCCTGAACCTATCGCATTAATAGAAATTATACTAGTTTCCTCTTCAAAATGTTGATTAGTCATCGAAAAAAGTATGCCTTTAGCACAATACCCTAAATTACTCAATATAGTATATTCGCATCTTAGCGATAATGAATATTTTAAAGTAAATAAAAATCTTGAAAAAGAATTTGCATCTAATCTTAACGTGAAATTTGTCAAATGTTCTTATTTAGCAAAAGACGTTGACAACGAAGAAGAATTAAGAAAACAAATTACATTGCTTCATAAAAATGAAAGTGGTTGCTGTGGAATTATAGCCACTTACGAAAAATTAAAGAATAAATTATGGTATAATCCTCATATTAAAGAGCAAATACATCGGGTAACAAATAATTGCGACACATGTTTAGGCGGCAAATATGATTGAAATCCTATAAAAAAACAAATTTTTTGTTACTGAAACACCCAAAACTACTAATGAAATAATTCATGTTGATACCTACGTAAATAGCAAACATTCATTTATCGTCTTCATAGATAAATTTTCAAAACATGCTACATGTCTACCACTTACGGACAGGAATAGCAGAGCCATTGTAAGTCAATTACAACAATTTTTATCCATAAAAGGAAAGGTAAAGAAAATGGTGTTTGACAATGAATTTAGAGCTCAAAATATTGAAGATTTTTTAAAAGGAGAGGGAATACAATACCACATAACTAAACCGAATAGTCACATAAATACACAATAATACAATCACAGAAAAAAATCGGACTCTAAATCTTGAGCATTATTTACTAATTACCCAACAAATTTTTAAAGCTATCACATACTATAGCCGAGTTAACAACAGCGTGCCAGTCGGTCTTCCTTTTCGCTGTTTGGCGCCAATTGGATATTCCAAACGTAGCCATGTCCTTCTCCACCTGGTCCTTCCAACGGAGTGAAGGTCTTCCTCTTCCCCTTCTTCCCTGGCGGGTACGGCGTCGAATACTTTCAGAGCTGGAGTGTTTTCGTCCATTCGGACAACATGTCCTCGCCAGCATAGCTGCTGTCTTTTAATTCGCTGAACTATGTCAATGTCGTCGGATACCTCGTACAGCTCATCGTTCCATCGAATGCGATATTCGCCGTGGCCAACGTGCAAAGGACCATAAATCTTTCGCAGAACTTTTCTCTCGAAAACTCGCAACGTCGACTCATCAGTTGTTGTCATCGGCCAAGCCTCTGCACCATATAGCAGGACGGGAATTATGAGTGACTTATAGAGTTTGCTTTTGTTCGTCGAGAGGGACTTTTTACTTTTCAATTGCCTACTCAGTCCGAAAGTAGCACCTGTTGGCAAGAGCAATCCTGCGTTGGATTTCCAGGCTGACATTGTTAGTGGTGTTAATACTGGTTCCTAAATAGACGAAATTATCTACAACTTCAAAGTTATGACTGTCAACAGTGACGTGAGTGCCAAGTCGCTAGCGCGACGACTGTTTGTTTGATGACAGCAGATATTTCGTCATGCCCTCGTTCACTGCCAGACCCATTTTTTTTGCTTCCTTGTCTAGTCTGGAGAAAGCAGAACTAACGGCGCGGGTGTTCAGGCCAATGATATCAATATCATCGGCATACGCCAGCAGCTGTACACTCTTATAGAAGATGGTACCTTCTCTATTTAGTTCTGGGGCTCGAACTATTTTCTCCAGAAGCAGGTTGAAAAAGTCGCACGATAGGGAATCGCCTTGTCTGAAACCTCGTTTGGTATCGAACGACGCGGAGAGGTCTTTCCCGATCCTGACGGAGCTTTCGGTATTGCTCAACGTCTATTTACACAGCCGTATTAGTTTTGCGGGGATACCAAATTTAGACAACACGGCATAAAGGCAGCTCCTTTTCGTGCTGTCAAAAGCACGAAATCGACGAAGAGGTGGCGCGTGTCGATTTTCTTTTAAGGGATCTTTTCCAAGATTTGGCGCATGGTGAATATCTGGTCAGTTTCAGATTTTCCAGGTCTAAAGCCACACTGATAAGGTCCAATCAGTTTGTTGACGCGTGGACTTTAATCTTTCCACACAATACGCTCGATAGAACCTTATATGCGATGTTGAGGAGGCTAATCCCACGGTAGTTGGCGCAGATTGTGGGGTCTCCTTTTTTATGGATTGGTCATAACACACTTAAATTCCAATCGTTGGGCATGCTTTCGTCCGACCATATTTTACAAAGAAGCTGATGCATGCTCATTATCAGTTCTTCGCCGCCGTGTTTGAATAGCTCGGCCGGCAATCCATCGGCCCCGCCGCTTTGTTGTTCTTCAGGCGGGTAATTGCTATTCGAACTTCTTCATGGTCGGGCAATGGAACGTCTGCTCCATCGTCATCGATTGGGGAATCGGGTTCGCCTTCTCCTGGCGTTGTGCGTTCACTCTGCCATTCAGCAGGCTGGAGAAGTGTTCCCTCCATAATTTAAGTATGCTCTGGGCATCGGTCACTAGATCACCTTTGGGGGTTCTACAAGAAGTATGCTCCGGTCTTGAAACCTTCTGTAAGCCGCCGCATTTTTTCGTAGAATTTTCGAGCATTACCCCTGTCGGCCAGCTTATCAAGCTCTTCATACTCACGCATTTCGGCCTCTTTCTTTTTCTGTCTACAAATGCGTCTCGCTTCCCTCTTCAACTCTCGGTATCTATCCCATCCCGCACGTGTTGTGGTCGATCGTAACGTTGCGAGGTAGGCAGCCTGTTTTCTCTCCGCTGCGGCGCGGCACTCCTCGTCGTACCAGTTGTTCTTTTGCACTTTCCGAAAACCAAGGGTTTCGGATGCAGCTATACGTAAGGAGTTTGAAATGCCGTCCCACAGTTCCCTTATACGGAGTTGTTGATGAGTGCTCTCAGAGAGCAGGAGTGCAAACTGAGTAGAAAATCGTTCGGCAGTCTGTTGTGATTGCAGCTTTTCGACGTCGAACCTTCCTTGTGTTTGTTGGCGTGCGTTTTTTGCTGCACCGAGGCGGGTGCGAGTCTTAGCTGCAACAATATAGTGGTCCGAGTTGATGTTAGGACCTCGGAGCGCACGCACATCTAAAACACTGGAGACGTGTCTTCCGTCTATCACAACATGATCGATCTGGTTGGTAGTTTTCGATCCGGAGACAGCCAGGTAGCTTGATGAATCTTCTTGTGCTGGAATCTGGTACTACAGATAACCATATTTCGGGCCCCGGCGAAGTCGATCAGCCTCAACCCATTTGGGGATGTTTCCTCGTGAAGGCTGAATTTACCGACCGTAGTGCCAAAGATACCTTCTTTGCCCACCCTGGCGTTAAAGTCGCCAAGCACGATTTTGACATCGTGGCGGGGAACATCTCTTTATAAGTGCGTTCCAAGCACTCATAAAAGGCATCTTTGGTCACATCGTCCTTCTCATCCGTCAGAGCGTGGGCGCAGATCAGCGATATGTTGAAGAACCTCGCTTTGATGCGGATTGTGGCTAGACGTTCATTCACCGGAGTGAATGATAGTACTCGGCGACGGAGTCTCTCTCCCACCACGAATCCCACACCAAACTTGCGCTCCTTTATATGTCCACTGTAGTAAATGTCACAAGGACCTACTCGTCTTTGTCCTTGTCCCGTCCATCGCATTTCTTGGACGGCGGTGATGTCAGCCTTTGTTTTTATGAGGACATCAACCAGCTGGGCAGCGGCACCTTCCCAATTAAGGGACCGGACATTCCAACTGCATGCCCTTAAATCGTAGTCCTTATTTCGTTTGCCTTGGTCGTCATCAAAAGGGGTTTCTCATCCAGGAGCTGGTTGTTAGCTTTTCATTGGGGTAGGCTTTTACGTGGCGGGTCCCAAACCCAGCGCACAACCCTATGCAGGGGATGTTTCGCCTGCTCACTTTAGCTCACCTTCGAACGGATGTTCTTAGGCTACCCAGAGGATACTTGGTCAAAGACCGGAAGTCGTGAGCTGCTTGAGTCATATGTAAAAGAATCGTTTCTGGCCACTCCCAAGTGAATGGCGATCAGAGAACTTTCCTCACTTGCGTGAACTTCTACATCTACCCCATCCTCCAATGATACTTATCACCGCACAATTAAATGCACCCCAATAGAAGCACAAAATAAAATAATAGAACACGCAATAATTTATGATAGGCTCTGTAAAATAAAACAATCAAAAATAAATAAAGCAAATATGAATAGGGAAGAATATACAGAAACTAGACAAGAAGGATTTATAAAACACTATAAAAATGGAAGACATAAAGAGGAACCAAAATTTAAGAAAAATACTTTACAAGGAATCCACACCACTAATATAAAAAGACCTACCAAATTTGGCAACTAATCATTGAACATCTATATTAACATAAATCATTAATTTAAATTTGCATGTAATAATGTGGATATTATTATTAATCTCATCATCTTTGTAGGAGTAAGAGGTAATTTAATCACTAAAAAATAACACAAACTAACCGATATATAGAAATTTATAATAATAATCAAAGCATACCGATAGAATCCGATTTAATTTTACATAAAGTAGATATTCGAGAAACAAAAAATCTACTCGCATCAATGAAAGATAACATAGATATTTTTAGTTAAAGTCAAAGAAATTATATAATAAATCAAGTAGATACAATCATAAGTAAACTTAAAACAATAACACCTAAGGCGACTAATAAACATAGTAGGCAATGCATGTAAATATTTTTTTGGTACAATGGATAATACTGACCAAGAAGATATCACCAACCACCTTAACATAGTCGATTCTAAATTACATAATTCTATAACAGAATTAAACCAGCAAATAAAAATTAACAGTCACTTTAACTCAACAATACAGCTTATTAAAGAAAAAATGAAGCAAAATCAGAAGAATGTTCTTTATCAGATAGGAGGATTGCAGAAAACTATAAAAGATGTTGTGTTACAAATTACATATTTAGAAAAATTACTTATGTTAAATTCAATTAAAAATCATATTGAGCATATTCAAACATATATAACTACAGCACAAAATGGCATAAGAGATGCCAATATCCTTACAAAAAATGAAATAGATTATTATAATAAAAACATTGGAAAAATTAAATTCTTAAGAACGGCAATATTTGAAAAAGAGAGAAAATTAATATTTGTAATCAAAGTACCTAAAATATTTTTTAACATACAAGTATCATATCACTGTACAATAAATAAGACATGTGAATTAATCACAAATGTTAACTCAGAAATAATTAATATTAATGACGAAATCATAATTGTAAAAAATACAAAAAAATATTTAATAAAAATAATTGTGGCTCGGAAACATTACAATTAAATGGAAATTATATAATAAAATACAACAACTCTTCGATAGAATTAGCAAACCAAAAATTTTCAAATAATTACAAAATGATTATTGACAAAATTATATTATCACAATCCAATTACTTTTAATGCCACTCTAACTTTAGAAGAATTAAAATTAAATACATAATCTAAAAGAAATAGAAGAAATAAAATACAACAATAAAGTTGTAACATACAGTGTACCAACAGTGGTAATATTAATAGTAATATTCTTTGCAATAATATTAATGTGCAATCATTGTATAAGAAATAAAGAAAGAATTCAGGAGAATCCTTCGTCTAGGGGTGGAGGAGTTAAATATAAAGTTCCACAAACAACAATATGTAATGAAAACCTCAACGTAGACGAAATCATAAGAAAATACTTAAATCAACCCAACAACATTACTGTGTAAAACATTTATTTATTTGTTGGTTTGATTTAATTTGACACTCACATAAATATGTATAACGAAAATGTTAAAATGTAAACAAATTGTATTTGAACATTGTGGCTCAAATTTCATGTCACCGAACTTAAGTTTATGAATACTACATGAAACCTTATTACTTTTACTTTTATAAGCACAAGTCAAAGCAATAACCAAATATGAAGGAATTATTTGTACGTCCACTTAAAGAAGTACTTACGCCACATATGTAAATGGCAATGCACCGAATTTAATATTGTAAAAGTATTAAAAGATTACAGATATAATTTTGTTTACATTTGCTTATTTTAATCAGTTGAAGGTTACATTTTAAGAATAAAATTATTGTAAAACTAGCTGACCCGACGAACTTCGCACCGCCTAATTATTGGAGGCATATTTAGTAAGTCACAAACAAACGACACAATACTTTTTTAATTTTATTGAAATTTGCTGCTTTTAGATTTTTAGGAATATTAAAGAATTATAGTATAGATGCACAGCAAAGAGACGTTAACATTTCAAGTGACATTTTACCATAGACAATTTTTTTTGAGTGAATACTGACAAATATTTACACTATAACTATCAAACTACATCTGTCGTTTTTTTTTGACGATGACCATGGTTAGGAAAAGAAGAAGAACTACAGTCAGAGTCATTAATATTCGGTTTTAGTTTTCTTTAACTTAATACCTCCACATTTTTAAATATAAGTATTATATGCGTCAATTTTTTTTCAACAATTAAAAAACAATGACCATACTCCTTGTTCATGACACTTTTGGAGTATTTGAATCACTCTGTAAAAAGCAACCGTGTAATGTTTACAGTTTACTAGAAAACTACGCGCCATTATTATTCGGTTTTTCCCCGCGCTTGGAGTTTATGTGTGTAAAAAGTGAGCTAAAAGTGATTTTCTGAGAAAATTTGTTTAAGGTATTATAAATAAACATTAATTTTGATTTAGAAATGGTTCAAATAGTTTGATTTCAGACAGAAAATTCCAATGGGACGCAAAGGAAAAAATTCTACTTTGGAACAAATCCAGTTAGTAATTTTTCATCATAAAAATGGAGAATCTTATAAAAAAAAATTGCAGAAATGACCAATATGAAAGTCAATACAGTGGGAGATATTGTTCGGCGTTACAAAAATGAAGGAAAAGAACATTCGTTGAAACAACCGGGTAAGCCTAAGAAGCTCAGTGAGAGGGAGCAGAAGGCAATCGAACGAAAAATATAGGCAAATCCCCTCATAAGTGCACCAAAAATTGCCACAGAGATTGCGGAAGAGTTTGGTAAAGAGGTTTCGTCGTCTACTATCAGAAGAACTCTTAATGCTAAGGGTTTTAATGGTCGAATTGCGCGACGAAAGCCTTTGGTGCAACCAAAAAACCGACAAGCACGTGTAAAATTCGCCAAGGAATATATTTCTAAACCAAAGAGTTGGTGGAATGACGTTTTATTTGCCGATGAGAGCAAATACAACGTCTTTGGTTCGGATGGACGTGTAAAAGTTTGGCGAAAACCTAATGAAGAGCTGCAACCGAAAAATTTGAGGCCCACAGTAAAGCATGGAAATGGTCACGTTATGGTGTGGGGGTGTATGGGCGCAAAAGGGGTCGGGAAACTAGTTTTTATTAATGGAATAATGAACAAAGAGTCGTATCTTAATATCCTAAAAACCAATTTAAAATGTAGCGCAGAAAAACTTGGTATTTTAGAGTCGTTCAAATTTTACCAAGATAACGACCCGAAACATAAATCGCGGTTAGTACAAGAGTGGCTTCTTTATAATTGCCCCAAGGTGCTCCATCCACCTCCCCAATCCCCGGACATTAACCCCATCGAAAACCTGTGGGATGAATTAGATCGTCAAATTCGCAAACATACGATTTCTTCAGTAACCGACCTGAAAATTAAGCTGCAGCAGGAATGGGATAATATATCGCCGGCATACACTGCTAAAATTGTTGTTGTTGTTTTTTTTTGACGATGGTCATGGTTAGGAAAAGAAGAAGAACTACATCTGTCATCGAGAAAATAAAGAATTCAAACAACTATAATATAGTTATAGTGACGCTATATATCCCTCAACTCCTTAAAATGCAAGTGGATGGAACGGCAGAAAAAAATAATAACTGTCCAGATTGTATTAAATTATTATTAAGATGCGACGAATGCTGCAACATAATCGCTGTTACCTTCAGATTTTGTACCAAATGTGGTAAGAATGTAGAACGAATAATACGCGTGAACAGGGCAAAAGTACAAAAAAATATATTAAAGCAAAAGCTGCTATCTAAACAAAAACAAGTTTCTACAATGCCATCCGTTGGAATCATAGGTATTCGTGGGATTAAGACATCCTTTCCTTTGTATTTTCCTTTGATTATTTTAGCTTCGATGATGTTATTCATGAGTTTCTTCACAACCAATCTCGTTCCATTGCAAAGTCGAGGTTGATTAATATTACGCAGCATGATGACAACTGACCCTACTTTTAATTTCAAATTATATGGTGGTAGTCCAGGCAAGTCCAATGAATTTAAAAATTCTGTAGAATAGTTGACTACGTCATCCTGGTTTGTGGCCGTGTCAACTGATTTGTACGTAAACAACTCTCCTGGAAGGAAATTCTGAATGGTAGCATTGAGATCATCGACATCTTTGTTTTTTGCTGCCAATATTGCTCGTTCACTTAGCCAATCGTGGTTATTATATTGTTGTTTAATGTCCGGAAAAACACGCTGAATAAGCTCCTTTTTCGATTCTGTGAAGTGACAGAAATCTGTGGGAAAAGTCATTAATCCGGTCGAGCTGTCAACTGCGACCTTACCATTGCCAATATCCAGCAACTGCTTCGAAAACACAGTCGCAGTTTGATCTTGTTGCAAAAACACTCGCATGTTAGCAGTTAATTGTAGTGTCTTTACGTGCCGCCACAAATTTGATGATTTTAGACATGCGTTTATTTCGTCAGCAACAGTCGATCGAGGAATTACTGGAAGAGTCTGACGAAAATCACCTGACAACAGTATCATAGCTCCACCAAAAATGCTTTGGTTATCACGTAAATCTTTTAACGTCCTATCTAGTGCCTCCAGCGACCTCCAGCGACCTCTTGTGGGCCATTGTGCATTCGTCCCAAATTATCAATTTGCATACTTGGAGAGTCTTCGCCATAGCGCTATTTTTGGCAATGTTGCAATTTGGCGTTTCGTTGATATGCATGTTTAATGGTAATTTTAAGGCTGAATGTGCAGTTCGTCCGCCTTCTACTTAATAAAGTTGCTGCTATTCCAGATGAAGCCAACGCTAGGGCTACCTCATTTTGCGATCGGATCTTTGCTAATAGCAATGAAATTAGGAACGTTTTCCCAGTACCCCCAGGAGAATTAAGAAAGTAAATCCCCCCAGACCCACTGTTTACAGCTTGTGTTAAACGATCGTACGCAATCGATCGTACGCAATCAAGAACAAATTCTTCGTTCAATTGCGGAACAGTTGTGCGAACTGCTTCGGTCATAGCTTGAGTATCGTACTGGAGTTCTCTTTGCAACTCATGGTTTAATGCATCTTGCATAGCACGATTGGGTGCTGGCAGGCCCAAACACGACAATACTTTATTTGCCATCAACAAACACATATCTTCTATTATGATCAATGTGTCATTGCAAATCTCTGCCGTAATTTCCAATAGAGGATTCAAAGTTTCACATCGCACGCGATGTAACACATCCTCAGACATGTCATCCCTATATTTCATCCACAAATCATTCGGATTTGAGGGGAAACATGTCGATATTATAATCGCAAACAGTGTGCGAATTTGATGCGACGATGAAGATATCACGGAATCCTTGAGCGCATCATCCCAATGCGAATCGTTTCCAAGCAACCGTAATAATTGACACGCCTCACGGTAAGTCGCACACAGATGTCCATCAACTGTTCGCAATTGTTGAAAAGATGTCGGACCAGGAACATTCACCAATAACAATCTAAGATAATAACATTCATCGTTATTAGGATGTACTGTATATATACGGCCTATAGCATCTGTGGCAAATACATTTTCATATCCTTCAATTGGTGCTCCTTGTTTACGACGCTGAAAAGACTTTGATGATGCGTTCTATGTGTAGTAGCGCGGCATACTCAGCATACAGCAAAGTGCGAGCGAATTGATCAGTTGCACAAATTGAGAAGAAACCTGTCAATGTGGTCACAGGTGGACGTGCCGCTCTATCCACAGCGTTGTTTGGGTTGAAATACACTCGTTGTCCATTTTCTAAATGAACTGCCAAATGCAATACAGTGGGATGTCTTTCATGAATTGCAAACGGCGATATGCGCCAAATAGCCTCATTGCTGGTTACATAGCGACCCTTCTGATAGTGAGACACTTCATCATTTGTGTTTGTTACTGCGAACATGGCCATGTCGCTACCTTTGTTAACATATTTACATATGTACATACTTTATGAATTTCACAGAGTTACAAAATTCCACGTTGATGTGAGCTTCAAAAGTTTTGGACAATATGGGCGAGAACGGCACAATCCAACGATTGTCTACATGAAAATCTTGTCCTTTTATCTTGACATCTACAGATCGTCCACCGTCCTCAACTGATCGCCGACGATACAATGGGTAACCATCGATTCCCGAGATGGTTTCAGCAAGCAAGTTTCTCGGGTACCGTTTGGAGCACTTGCCGTCGATCATGCAGGGTGAGCTTGTTGTTGAAAACTCCGCAAGGTCCATGTATCATGCGTTTAGTTACTATCGTATGCAATTTTGGGTCAACCGTTTCATCAGAATTTCTGGCCGAAATAATGGGAATCAGTTTCTTCTGGCCTTATTTTGTCAACCAACCAGACTACTATATGAGCATGTGGCAAACCACGCTTTTGCCACTCAACAGAGTACATCCAACAACGTACTTGGCCATACACACGATGCTTTGTAATGAAATTCATTAAAAATTTTAATTTTTGCTTGTAAACTCTGGCTGTGATGTCATGCCTATCAAATGGTGTTTGGTTGTGTAGCAGTTCTTTTTTATTTCAATCCATTGTGGGTTACAGGTGAATGTAATAAAGGTCTGGACGGCCTACTTTTCGAACATAAGACATCGCATCTTGAGCGTACTCGTGCATGTGGCGCGGGCTTCCGATGTAAGTGGCCGGTAAAATTGTCATTCTTCCTACATTATTTACATTGCCGTCAGCATTGATTGCATCGCGAAGATGAAAGTACTCTTCAGATCGAAGCTGCTGTAGGTTAAGACGAATGTATGTCAATCTTTCGTCTCAATTTTGACGTACATGTCCACTGCATACTGATGAAAGAGCCGTTGACACATCAAAATGTGATTTACTTCACCTTCACGGATCATGAGTCTGTATGCATAATAATTCATGGCCTTGACTTTTTTGTGTGTATCAGCACCTGGAAGTACATATGATAAAAAATACATTTATATATTGAACATATAAAATATTTTATTTTGTATAATCTAATTACCTGTTGTTGGATTAACCATTTTGATATTAAAATGGTACCCATCTTTTCCCTGCCAGAAAATTAATGGGTATTGTAAAGCATCATAAGCTCTATGCGTTTCATATACACGTTTCAATTCATTGTTCCGGCGATGAAGTACAATTTCTCTTGATTGCAAATTCTCTCCAACAACGACAATAGCCACATCATCTCTTGTCGGTGAATTAAACCTCCTTGCATGCTCTCCAGCAGGTGTTTTGTCGGCTCTTATTACAATATTATGGCTGATGGCATCCGATCCAGTGCCATTTTGAACATCTTCACTAATTCATTATTCTCGTGGAGAAATGTTTGTAGTTGTTGGACAATGATTCGCTTCACGGTTGGATTATGACCACAACGTGTATCAACTTCCACATCTTGATTGCAAAAATGTATGATCTGCATCTGGCACTGGCAGCATTGCCCCCAGTAGGTGATGAATTGTTTAATAATTGTAATTGTTTAAGAACTGGTTAAATTAATTGTGATACAAACACAAATTAGAATTTCACTAAAACAATTATGGTATGTTACCTTGAAAGTAGGCATGAACCCGTCTTGTACTATATGCGTTGCACCAAACGATGTCATTTGGAAGCAATTATTATATTTTTGGATGTTAGCCAAGAAGTGTTTAGACTCACTTTCCATCCCATTAACTAATGAGTGTAACGGTTCAGGTGGTGGCACCAATTGAGGCAATTGTACATTGCCACCAGCACAACATAATCCTGCTAATCCTGCAGGTTCACTACTGTACTTTAATGCTTTACAATGTTGACAAATTATTGACATTTCTCCAATCGTCACAGATTCGTCGGCACTATAATCAAATTCCGGATCGTAGGAAAATGCTCCTCGTTCGAGGTTTACAGGAGCACTGCGTCTGCGGAATCGATAAAATTCGTTATCCCGTGCTCGCTGCTGTTGTGATCGATGTGCACGAACTCGTTCAATTCTCCCCCTATCCACTTGATAGTTACTTACTCTTGAACGTTATTCTCCCATATTTGTACGACTGTTATCATTATCAGCATCTCGCTGGTCATTAGTGCGGTTGGAGCGTAAGGTAGCTCGTTGCACATTTACACGACTTCGACGACCTATGTCAGGCCGTTTTCTTTTCCTCGGCATTGTAAGCAGCGAGAAGAAAATCACTTTTAGCAGTATTTCAATATTTCTCCAATTAAATGTTTCTTTTTTTAACATGAGATGACAAAACCAAGGATGTTAAAGTAGCTCTTGAAAATTTTATTTTATCATTTGCGAAATGCCGTCGGGTAGGTAGCTGATGTAGGGCACGTTTTGAGCTCTTGAACTCCTTAAATCTTTTGTGTGGAACATAAAAAAAGGATAAATATCCTTTTGTTTACAAATGCATTTTTGGAAAAAATAAGATAATAACAAACGATAAAGATCCTTTTTTTACAAATGTATTTCTGGGAAAAATAAGAATTTGTATTTTTGGACTACTATATAATAATTGTGGCATAACTTTTATATACCAATTAAAATAATAAATTTAAATGAGAAATGATATTTTGATTTATGCTTGTATAAGTTTATTAAATTTAAGACTTCCCAACCCAGTTTGCATAATATTTCTATAAATTAACAATATTATACTAAATATTAAATGTTATTTTGAAAATGTATTTTATTTTTATAATATAACACAACTGTCTTAACTCGCTCTTCTAATTTTCATATTACCAAAATTAAAATGCCGTCGGCATATGTGGAAATGGGATATGTTGCCTCTTCGAAATTTTCATATAAATGAAAACTGCGCTGTTAAACTGCTGAAGAGACAGCTTCTAGCTTACGATATATGACATAGTTTGTGCCATATATGGCAAACTATGTAGTATTCTATATCTAGTAAGCAATGATCAATGTGGAGTCTGCACAGACAGAGATGCCCTGTTATTATAATAAAAGTACTCTTTGAGAGTTGGTAACACTGTAAGGTTGGCACCATCAAACATGTCAACACATTAATTATATTTATATATTTTGAAATTAAAATAATAAATTTAAAATGAGAAATGATATTTTGATTTATGCTTGCATAAGTTTATTAAGTTTAAGACTTCACAACCCAATTTCCATAATATTTCTATAAAACTAACAATATTAAACTAAATATTAAATGTTATTTTAAAATGTATTTTATTTTTATAATATAACACAACTGTCTTAACTCGCTCTTCTAATTTTCATATTACCAAAATTAAAATGCCGTCGGCATATGTGGAAATGGGATATGTTGCCTCTTCGAAATTTTCATATAAATGAAAACTGCGCTGTTAAACTGCTGAAGAGACAGCTTCTAGCTTACGATATATGACATAGTTTGTGCCATATATGGCAAACTATGTAGTATTCTATATCTAGTAAGCAATGAGCAATGTGGAGTCTGCACAGGCAGAGATGCCCCGTTATTATAATAAAAGTATTTTTGAGAGTTGGTAATACTGTAAGGTTGGCACCATCAAACATGTCAACACATTAACTATAATTATATATATTATATATTTTGAAATTTGAAATTGAAATTTAAATACACGATGTTATGAGCAAAGTTGATATTATGTTGTCGATTCAAAAGTCTTGTTTTAATGCGTTCTTCAATTCGAGTGGAACTGAGAGTACAAATACCGTCAAATGTTTGACAGCAAGTAAGTGGTCAACTTTTATATGGGAAAATGGAATTGTCGTTTTACTCTATCTTACTCGTAATTTTTCCTTATTTGCTCACCGTTTAGACCTACCCTGGACTACGACAAACATTTTAAAACCAAAGTCAGCTCAATTGGCCCAGCCGTTCTCGAGTTTTAATCAGACTAACGAACAACAATTCATTTTTATACTCCCGCAACAAAGTTGCTAAGGAGAGTATTATAGTTTTGTTCACATAACGGTTGTTTGTAAGTCCTAAAACTAAAATAGTCAGATATAGGGTTATATATGTATGTATACCAAAGTGATCAGGGTGACGAGTAGAGTTGAAATCCGGATGTCTGTCTGTCCGTCCGTCCGTCTGTCCGTCCGTCCGTGCAAGCTGTAACTTGAGTAAAAATTTAAATATCATGATGAAACTTGGTACACGTATTTCTTGGCTCTATAAGAAGGTTAAGTTCGAAGATGAGAAAAATCGGCCCACTGTCACGCCCACAAAATGGCGAAAACCGAAAACCTATAAAGTGTCATAACTAAGCCATAAATAAAGATATTAAAGAGAAATTTGGTACAAAGGATCGCATTAGGGAGGGGCATATTTGGCACGTCATAATTTTTTGGAAAAGTGGATTCCGCCCCCTACTAAGTATTATTACATATCTCGGTAACTACTATAGCTATGTCAATCAAACTCTATAGAGTCGTTTCCTTCAGGCATTTCCATATACATTTCAAAAATGGAAGAAATCGGATAATAACCACGCCCACCTCCCATACAAAGGTTATGTTGAAAATCACTAAAAATGCGTTAACCGACTAACAAAAAACGCCAGAAACACTAAATTTTACGGAAGAAATGGCAGAAGGAAGGTGCACCCAGGCTTTTTTTAAAAATTGAAAATGGGCGTGGCGTCGCCCACTTATGGACCAAAAACCATATCTCAGGAACTACTCCACCGATTTCAATGAAATTCGGTATATAATATTTCCTTAACGCCTTCATGACATGTACGAAATATGGGTGAAATCGGTTCACAACCACGCCTTCTTCCAATATAACGCTATTTTGAATTCCATCTGATGATGATAGCGGAATAGCACTCTACACAAATACGGTATTTGAAAAATATGTAAATGACGGATAATGAAATCTCGATTATCACTTTATCATGCGAGAGTATAAAATGTTCGGTGACACCCGAACTTATCCCTTCCTTACTTGTTATTTATATGGATTAGTCTTAAGACCAACTTGAAAGAATAAAGACATACAATTTTATTTTAAAGTGTTGATGTTGCAACAAAGTTCAGCAATGATTTTGAGCGGTCGGTCCATGCTTCTTTTGTTTCCGCACTTTTGTCGCACGTCATTTTTCGTTGGGGCGAATCATAACTTCTTCGATAATTGGACAGGTGCTTCTTAAATAATTCCATAAAGTAATAATGAAAGAGTGCATAGTTTTGAAGTCCATCCGAAATTCATTAGTATAACAGAGTTGCTGTTAACCTGATTACAGTACATATCTTCTAAAGATATCTTGTTTGATATTTCGCGAAAAACTAGGAGGATAAGTAAAAACAAATACTTGAAAAAAGAGAATTATTCTGTCTCAGTGATTCTCTCTGATGTGTTTTTCTTCCAATATAATGCTGGAAAAATTGATACCTTCCGCTAATGTGAACCACAGTGGCACGGTCTCCTATAAAATTGCAATGCTAATGGGTGCAGTCTTTTATAGCCTAAAAAAAGAAGAGAAAGAGATTGGTTTTATGGTGATTAAGGGTAAGACAAAGTGTCTGGAGGCCACACACAAAGATTCCTCGCGTCTGTTGGCAGCTGTTCATTTGACTTTGTATATCTTAGAAGAGGAACTCTGAGGAACTTTAAACTAATTGTTTTCATCAAGAATCCTATAAAAGCCAGATTAGAGCTGCTCGCATGCGTCTAACCTAGAGTTAGAGGCTGAATCCTTGAAGGATTGCGCAGTTTTTCAGCTTTAAGGGTGCGGATACCTCAGAATCCTCAAACGCCCAAAAGCTTATTTTTCGAGAGTCTGTGACAAGCTCCCACTTCCTAGCTAAGGCTGCCGTGTTTATTCTAGGGTTAAAAAAGCTAAGGATGAGAGTCAAAAAGATTCAGTACCAAAGAAAATCTAGTTAGTTGAAGTTCACTTCAGCTGAGCACTGATGAGTTCCATAAAACAAAGTCATATATGCCGGCGGCTGCATTGATATTTATGTACTTACGGTTTCACCGCAGACTTTAACTGAATGTTATAATGGCGAGAGGCGCCATATACTATATGTATAGCCTCGCTGTTTTTATAAAATGAGGCTCTCGTATTACGAAGATCTGCGAGCTCGTGTGCAATAGTTCATAGGTCCCACTCAAATATGTAAGGTATGAAGGTAACCCTTTCTAATTTGTTTACCCACAGATCAACCTTAAAATTTCCGTTGTGAAGGCATGTTATATACTAATGCACTGCATCCATGGGTTTCACATAATCTTGCTGGTAACTAAGCAACATTTCCAACAACCAATGGATTGTGTTCATACTAAATGAACACATCCCTGCATTGTCCTCCTAAATCGTCTAAATACGAATTAGAGGACAATGCAAAGAACACTCAACAGCGCCAATATAACAACGAAACCACAAATAGAAAGACACAATACAAACGAATCACAAAGTGGACGGACATATAGGCGCCAAACCAGCATCAGCAACAACAACGACAGCAGCAGAATCAGCATATCAACGCGGGAAGGTTTTAATTAAAATTAATAATTATATTTGTACTAGCTGACCCCGCAGCCGTTGTCCTGCGTGAAATTATGTGTTTTGAAATGAAAAAAAGAAATTAAATTGTGTCGAAAATGATTTATCTTCGATTTTTCTGCATTTTTTTAATGTAGCGCAGCTTAATAAACATAATTTTTTGATTTCTGTTCTGGTGCGTAAATATACAGAGAAGATGGGTTTCTAACTCGTCAACACGCCACATATATCTGGCCGTGTGAAAAATATAGCATTTCCCGTTTTCCTTGTGTCCTGTTTATTGTGAACGCAAAGGCAATTTTCCCTGGAAATTGAATACGTTTGAACTGAAATGGCTGTCAGATCCAACTTTGAGACGAAAATGATGCTGGGGCATACCAAGCCTCTCCATAGAATTTGAAAGTTCCACTGGATAATTTACGGTTTCGTCTTCCTTGTCAAGACGATCGATCGATTTATATGAGCGCAAACCTCCCGGAATTTGACTTTGAATCTTCCAGTTTAAGTCATTAACATCGGCAGTTTCGGCAGCTAAAATTTCGCGTGCACTCATGCAATTGCAGTTACGATAATTTTGCCAATGTGCGGATAAACATTCGTGATGAGTTCATCTTTCGTTGAAGTGAATTGACAAAAGGGAGGTGAAATTGATATCAAACCACTGGAAGTGTCAACCGAAATTTTCCCATTTCCAATTCTTAGCGAATACAATGTAAAATGTCATCGGCAATGTCCTTTTTTCGTATCCCATAATTAACGCGAATTTGAAGGCTGATATGTCGAAACGATCTTCGCGAAAAGTATGCGAACTTCAGTGGCATGCGAAGTAACTATCGTATTGTCCTTCGTCTGTTTCCAGTGATTATCATGTTCCAGCAAATGCAACTACTGGCATGCTTCTCAAAAAGTTGCACACACTGTACCATTCACAATACGCGATGACTTATATGAAGTTGAACTGCGAGACGCACAGCAGTCGGAAAACTTTCATGAATTGCAAAAGTAAATATCCTACAAAGCGCTTTATTCCAGTTCACATATCGACCCATTTGATACTGCTGATCTCATAACGTTCAAGGCCAATAACCGCTATGTTGCTTTCTTTGGTGACGTACTTGCAAACGTATTTGATCGATTTCACCAATCTGCAATATTCAACATTGACATGAGTTTTGAATGTGAATTAGACAAAAGCGGCGAATAGGCGAATATGGTACGATCCATGTGTTGTCCACTTCGGTGTGTTGTTAACGTCGATATTCACGCCTCTAAATGCTAAATGTTCCGCCATTGTCGTCTGGTGAGCGACGCTGATACAGTGAATATCCATCATTTCCCATTTCCGTTTCCGAAAGAAAAGCACATGAGTAGTGTTTCGTGCATTTATTGTCAGACATACAAACCAAAGTAGGATTGTAAGGTTCGCCATCCATGAACCATATTGGTTTTCATCACTTCGTTTAATACTGGATCTATTTCTGAATCAGGAATTTCCGCTGAAATGATTTCATCAATTTGATCTGGTGTAATCACCATCCGCATCCAAAGAAGAATGTGTGCGTGCGGCAAACCTCTTTTTTGCTACTCAACAGAATACATTCAGCTTCTAACAGCACCATATATACCATAGGTTGCTTCAAGATAAATACCATCAAACAACGCAGCTATTGTTTAAAAAGTCGTGCTGTGATATCGTTACGATGGCTAGCTGATTGACCGTGATCCATAATTCCGCACGTATGTATGTCACCGCATTTTGGGAGTACTTCTTGCCTTTCCTTGGCTGTAATACGTTGATGGCAAAACGAACGCCGACCAATATTAGCGCGACTTCTTCGTGGCTTTGTAACAAATTTCAATCTGTAATTGATCATTTCGTCTGAAAGACACATAAAGTTTTCACTGAATAATTTTCAATAATTTTTCCTTGGGATAGCCGGAATAAAAAAGCAAGCGACCGCAATTGAACGATTCAAATAATTTACAAATCAAAATATTGAAAAACAAAATAAACAAAAATTGAAAAAAATGTGTATGGAAAATGTTACTTTTTGGAATTTTCCAATTTTCCGACTTCTCCTCGTGAAAAGTATAAGGTATTTTGTTTCTAAACCTTTCCCGATCCACAACAAACAACGTTAAAGAATTTCATCAAGATTGGTTCAACCGATCTCTTAGTGTCACTAATAAATAAACATTCATTTTTATATAACGTTTGTATGGGGAAAAGAAAAGGGCTGTTATTAGGGGTCTTCCGGAAATTAATCGAATTTTTCTCGACGTAAAAACCATCTTTGAGCTTCAACGAACATTTAAGAAAAGGAATTCGCCAAATTGGTCCAGGCGTTATTGAGTTATGCGCGTACATACAGTTTGACGATTCATTTTTATTTATATATGTATGTAGATTAAATTTATATACATACATATATATATGGATATGTACATATATACACAAATAACCCTTGATTGTATAAACATAATTGTATATACTAACCCACCCATACATGTACATATATTACACTCACTCAAATATAAAAATCTGAATTGTTACCCCAATTCTAATAATTTTTATTTTATTTGGCACACCGGCAAACACAACGTCGAGTACCCCGACATTTTGGTCCTTCGAGCCGGATCGAGTGCCTCTTGAAATAAAACCCACCCAATTAACCCTCGATACCAAGATTTGTATATATTCACCCACCCAACAACCACTTTTGGATCAATTATCAGCAAACACATAAGTAGAAGAAATTACTCAAACCCAAATTTATTTTTATAATTATGAAAATAAAGTCGTTGCTTATTAACTTATTAAAATTCAAAACTAAATAAAGATATGTTTTTTCAAATTTATTATTTGTTACATTTCAATTTAATTAATTGTTACGACCCGGTTAAGTGAATTTTTATCAATAATGGAAGAGTTCAAATTTTGTATTTCCGATTTATTTGAATATATTGAGGAACAATACGGCACCCAACCCGAAGATGAGTCAATTTATACCCTGGAAATAAAAAGGGTTGAACTCAACGCGATATACGACAAGGCAAACAAGTCGTACGATGCCTTTCGTAGAACCCCACAAAAACGCGATAAAGCTATTGAATTTGCAACAATCATAAAAAATTTTAAGATAGGTCATTAATTATATTTGAAATGTTTAGGATCCATTAACCAAGCTATTGAAGATCTCAAGACCCCAACCCAAATAATAAAGGAACGAGTTTCAGAGGAATATGCATCGCGGGACATAGGACCCTCAATTCATCTACCCCCTTGTGATACGGACATATTTTATGGAGATTTCGCAACCTGGTAAGCAGTCACAAAATCAGCAACGTGGAAAGACTGTTCCATTTGATTCAAAACACCGAGGAGAAGCAAGAGGAATTGTTAAAAACGCACCCTTAACAAATGTTGTCTTCCTGATGGCATGGAGGGACCTGGTATCCCAATACGAAAACAAACGAGTTCAGGTCAACGCGCAATTGAAAATTTTATTTAACCTACCCTAACCAACCCAAGAAAGTGGAAGCGCGATTAAACACCTTCAGAGGACCGTCAACAATTGTCTCACAAATCTGCACAACGTGTACATAGACACTAGTAGCTGGGACCCCATCTTAATCTTCTTATGCAGATTGAAACTACCCAAAACCCTACTTCATCAATTTGAGGACACCATAGAAGATAACTCAAAAATACCGTCCTGGAAAACCTTCGATGGGTTTCTCACTCATAGATATAAATCTTTGGAAGCAATAGGAAATCTAACTGACCCCGTTCCAGTGACCCAATCCGACAGTGGACCTTATAAAAAAGGAAAAGACAGGAAATTCAAAATATTTCACGCTAATGGGAACACCCAGTTAGAGACAACTACTTCTCAAAAAAACCGCAAGACATTGAAAGTTGTAAGCTTTGTAGAATACAACATTCCATTCGAGAATGTCCAAAGTTCTTACAAATGAATGTTGAAACCGGAATAACCACAATAAAAAATAATGGTTATTGCTTCAATTGCCTTGCATTAACTCACAGTTTCAGAGATTACGAGAGCAAATATTCTTGTAGAATATGCAGAAAGAAACATAACACACTTCTGCATAGAGATACCCCACCCCCTTCCCAATCTCCCCCGCAAGGATCAAGAGCCTCTAACCCGCCTCTTGACCCAAACACCAGTAGTACCTCCCAAACCCTTAATACCAATACAAATCGGCAAGCCTACACAACCTTCTTACAGTCCACTAAAAATAAAACCCAAGACCCACAAAACTTTAGTAGGAAGCAGATTTTGTTAGGTACTGTTTTAGCCCAAGTTTTATACAAAGGGCAAATATTCACAACTCGCGCACTAGTCGACTTCGGTTCAGAAGCCACTTTTATTTCAGAGACATACTCACGTTCAAGAAAAGTGCACAAGTTACTGGATTGAACAACACCGTTTCGGCAAAACCCACCAAAATTTGTAAACCCACCCTTCGTTCCTCGACAAAAAAGGAGTTTAAGAGTTAACACACGCGTTTATCTTAAAAACTTTAACCGATAATTTACCAACTCACTCACTTAATACGTTCATTACTAATACAGATTTCGGTTTTAGTTTAGCTGACCCTCACTTTTATAAACCCAGACCAGTCGACATATTGATCGGAAGTGACCTGCGACATCACGCTGTCATCAAACAGGATCGCATAACGACTCAACTCCTTGTGGTATTCAACGCAACATACCCCACCTCGAACAGGAGTAGCCTCAATGATGTACTACATGGTGGACCCATTCTGCAAGCAGACCTCGTAATCCAAGTAGTAAAATGGCGAATGTTTCGAATCGTACTCAACGCAGGTATTCAAAAAATTTATCGCCAAATACTCGTTGAAAGTAACACACTCCGTTTCAAAGAATCTTATTTAGGAAATCCCCTAACGCCCCTATAAAAGATTCTGAATTACAAACTGTTACGTTTGGTATTAACTGTTCTCCATTTTTAGCTATCCGTACCCTTCTCAAATTTGCGGATGGTGTACAAGGAACCCACCCACTGGCAGCAGAGATACTTCAAAATGGAATATATGTTGATGATGTTGATGTACTTGCAGGAGCACATGACGTACCAAAAGCGACAATGGCATGAGATGAACTCACTTCATCTTTGAAGTCCTCAGGATTCGCTCTACACAAATGGACCTCAATTGACCCAAAAGTTTTATCTGGAATCCCGCAAGAATACCTATTGGATACCAACTCACTCAGTTTACCAGAATTCAATAACACAAAAACACTTGGCATCCGATGGAATGCAAAAAAAGATGCGTTCTTTTTTCTCATCAACCCTATTCAGGATAAAACGTCGTATACTAAAAGAGAAGTATTATCGATTATAACAAATTGTTCGACCCAGCTGGTTGGCTCAGTCCCGTTGTAGTCACAGCTAAAATTATAATGCAACAGATATGGCTTGATAAATCCGATTGGGATGAACGTCTAAAACCCTTAACTCTCCATCAATGGAAAATAAAGGACTACGATGCCTTATATCTCATTGAAATTCCTCGGTGGACAGACTTTTCGACATCAGCGATCATCAATTTTCATGGATTCTCTGCCGCATCTGAAAAAGCTTACGCAGCAGCCCTATATATCAGTGCTTCTACAAACACAAATACCTGGACAACCCTTTTGGTATCCAAGACTCTTGTAGCCCCAATAAAAACTATATCGTTACAAAGGCTAGAACTTTGCGTAGGTGTTCTTCTGGCGAATCTTGTGGATGCGACCCTACTCCAACTAAGTATTACCCAATACCGTACTCACCATTGGATGGATTCCTCAATTGTTCTTTCCTGGCTTAGCAAACCCCTATGCACATGGACAACCTTTGCATCCCACCGAATTGCCACAATTTCAGAAAAGGTTGGAACCGAAAATTGGACTCACGTCGAAAGTCAGGACAATCCGGCAGATCTAGCTACTCGCAGAAGCACACCTCTGGAAATGGTTAATAATGACCTCTGGTGGCACAGAACACAATGGCTAACTCTCGACCTGATACACTGGCCAGTTATCAAAAAATCAATCGATACAACACTGGAACTCCAACCAATCAAGACCTTCGTGAACACAACACAAGAGGATATGCTGAATAGATTCTCATCCTTACCCAAAGCTATTCGAGTTCCCAGGTAGGAATTGCCAAGCTTCACGACCGGATCAACAGTGGATTAGTCGTGGTTAACCAGGCTTTGGCAGTCCGGGACTGAACCAGGCTTGGTATCTTAGTCACATCGGGTAAAGTCCAGGCTTGGATCCCTCCCTGGTATCAAGCCTGGTTGCCAAGTTTGTACCAAGTCTGGAAGAAGTCTGGTTCATTCAGCCTTGGCTTATAGTTTCTCAGCCAGTCCTGGGCCCTTTTCAATCAGGCTGCATCCTGATTTTACTTCGCTGCGAAACCAAAACGTTGCAATGTCTAATAGTATAATGCTTGATTGCTAACTCCATATTAATTTCCTTCTCAATATTTATAATATTGACATCCAGTTGGCGCTTCCATCGAGAACACAAATGTCAACGTCTAAAAATTAAATTCGATTAATGAGTGGTGTTCAATCATGAGTTCCACAGGGTATTCGAATTCGCGGGAACGAGTGAAAAAATACCGTTTTTTAAAAACATTTGGTGACTCTAATGTTAATAATAGTATGGACAGTTCTGATGAGGATTTTCGTGATGAATCAATGGATTCTTCTGATAAAAACTTGCTCCAAGCACAGAAAGATGAAAGGAGCCCTAACCAAGCAAAGCCATCTCATGATTTAGAAAATTGTGCAGAATCTCCAAGTGGAGTTCTACAACAAGATACATCGCTAGAGAGTTTCGCAGGGTTTTCAAGTTTTATGTCGGTTGACGACGATGATGACAACGCAATAGCACCTGTCAGTCTGGGAGCAAATGCAGCTCCTCAACAGACCGAGCTGATGAACTTAGGAATTGAGATTGAAGCACCTCAGACCCTCACTGAGAAAATACGCCAGCTAACACTTGATAATATAGGCAGCATCAAGATGAAAGTGGTGAGTGGATTTTTAGAAATTCTGCGTAGTGAAGGACACACTGAAGTGCCATCCACTGCCCATAAACTTCTTGGCTTCAATCACCGCGTGAAAACCAAACCGATGATGGCGTATAAAGATCAGATTGGGGATTTTTTTTATCTCGGAATTCGAAATGGTTTGGAGAAACGAATAGACGTGAATGTCTACAAAGAAAAAAACATACGTGTGTTAGTTCATATAGATGGATTGAAGGTATACCATTATTCCAAGGGAAGTCTCTGGCCTATTACGATGAAGTTGGTGGCAAAAAAATATACCTGCGGTCCTTTTGTGGTAGCCTTGTTTTATGGTAGGTCCAAGCCAAAAAATGTGAGTGATTTTTTGAGTGATTTCGTAGATGAAGCTAAAAAATTAATCTTCGAAGGCATAACCATCGATGGTTGTAAATTCAATTTTGAAATAAAAGCTATTGTTGCGGATAGTCCAGCGAGGGCATTCCTCAAGTGCATAAAAGGGCCAACAGCCTTTTATGGCTGTGAAAGATGTACAGTTCAAGGGGAAACTCGGAATCGAAGAAGAGTTTATCCTGATTTGAATTGTGCATTACGAACGAAAGAGAATTTTGTCACTCAAACAGATGTCAATCATCACTTAAGGGATAAAAAAACGCAGCAACTGCTGGTTTCACCATTGCTTCAGATTCCTAATTTTGATCCAGTGACTTCCCGTTAGATATTATGCATTTATTATTTTTAAATGTAATGAAAAATCTTGGAGAAAAATGGGTGAAGAGGGAGAAAAATAATTATAAATTATCAACACAACAGTTGAAAGAATTTTCAGATTTAATGAATTCGATGAAAGATTATGTAACGGCAGAATTTCAGAGGAAGGAGTTTGATGTCGAGGAAATTGGGCAATGGAAAGCAATTCAGTGCTCATTTTTACTGCTTTACGCCGGTGGCATTGTCCTGCAGTTTGTTCTCGATGATGACAAATATCAACACTTTCTGCTACTTCATGTAGCATGTCGTGTTTTGTGCAGTGATAAATTGATAACCAGGGGTCTTCCCATGGCAAAGATACTATTGCATAATTTCGTTCAACTAATGCCGATTTATTATGGAGAAGACAGTGTCATAATGACATTTCATCACCTCAGTCACCTCTCTGATGACGCAGCTCATTTTAAAACCTCACTGAGCCACTACTCTGCATTTTGGGGGGAGAATTTTATAGGCCAGTTGAAGGATTTTGCAAGTAGCCGAGCGAAACCCTTGGCACAAATCGTCAATCGCCTCAGTGCTTTAGACTCATCAGACAGTGCAAAAGTGAGACCTCGTGTTGCAATACGTGATGTGAAACCTGAAAAGTTCCCTGAGACAGTTAAAATAAGTTGTGAAGAATATTCATCAGTCAAATCAGTAACTTCTAATGACATGATACTACATGCTGTGGAACCTAACAATGTCGTGGAACTAACCACGGAAACGCCATCATAGTGAAAAGTCAACGGACGATATTTACTTAGATGGATTTAAACTGCACTCCTTAAATGATGTGTTTGACGCTCCCTGTGCGTCAAGAGAAATTGGCATTTTCGCAATTGACAAATTAGCAGGTTCGCATGAGCTGGTAACCATCGGTGCTGTGAAATCCAAGTGTTTAATGATGAAAATCAAAGAAAAATATTATGCTGTGTCCTTGTTGCATTCATAACGTCGATTGTTTCAATAGTGCAATGTTGATGGGTATGATGGTTTTTGCGGGGGTTTTCGCACGGAGAGAGGAGACGGATCCAGTGTCAAATTTTTGAAAAACGGCGGTTAATTTGTAAATGTTGGTGTTATTGTACATATATCCCGCAATAACGGTGATATTGCGTCATTTTTCTGCACGGCGTCCATTGCCTGTGGGCAATCCATAACAGCTTGGATTAATTCGCTATTTCACGTAAGTATTTTTGCCAATTGTTTATGATTCAGAATGAAGTATTATTCTCTTCTCCTCTTTTATTAGTTGCCTCAGCATTTGTCGAAAATTTTACACATTTCCACAATCTTTTCATATAACCTCCAAAAATCATGCCTGATGATGTTGACGTCATAATTTACGGTGTTGAAACATTGAGCGATAAAAAAACTTTAGACAGTAAATTCACACATTTGTGAGAATACTTTTTAAAAATACTTCCATTGAATATTACGACAATTAATTATTCGAAGAATTATTACAAAATACATTTGTGAGAATACTTTTTAAAAATACTTCCATTGAATATTACGTCAATTAATAATTCGAAGAATTATTGCAAAATACTTCGCGCATTGAAAGGACCATTCACTTAAACTGTCTCATTCAAGTACACATTTTTTTATTCATCTACTTCCTCAGAATGAGTACTCAAGAGGAAGATGGCAAATTGTTTCAATTTGTGGAGTTCCTGGACAAAATTACTGAGACTGGGAAAAAAACCCTTGAAATCGTTCCAGCGTCGTGGGTGACCAGAACCGATGGAAACAACAATAGTACATCTGCTTTTCCTCCCCCACATAAAAATTGTATAATAGACACAAAAGTGAAAGATCTCAGTCCTCCAGAATCATCGTGGGAGAAATTTGACGTTGAAATTCTCACAAGTGCTCGTATGAATAACGTTAACTAACATTATCATGCATACCCAATCGTTTATCAACGAATTGAAATAAACGAACTCTTCTTTATTAGAGAAAAAATAACCTACTCTTTTCAGGGAATTACGACAAGGCCCAGAGGAGGATCAAACGTCTTTATAAAAAACGTGATAACATAGAATCCACAGATTCAGATACTGAAACCAATCGAGCTAGAAAATTAACCAAAAATCAAGCGGCAATGATGTCAAGGCAAACTTTTTCTCTCTTAGAACAAATTGTCGAAGAAAGGTAGTCCTCTACATTAAAAACATCGAGAATTCCTGAGGCTGAAGTTTCCAGAAATAAAAATCAACCATGAGATGATGAGGCAGTCAAAGCTAGAGCGTCTCAAAGTAAATAGTTGTGTTCATTTTTTTTTCAGGAAAATTTAACCTACTAATTCTCATTTTAATTAGGTAGAACAGCGTACAGTGACACAAAATCAGAGAAAAAATTGGCATTGATAGCTTCCCTTACACGTCTGAGGGGGAGTGCCATAGGCGATCCTCTTAAAGGTAAGTACCAACCATATTGTGGAGGAAATTTGTGTATTTTATTTGTTTTTTTCTCATTTTTCAGAATTTGTCATGGATTACTGGGATGCTAAATAGGATTTCCTCATGTACAAACTAGGTGACGATTTCTCAAACTTAAAACGATGCATCCAGTACGATTTAAATAGAAAAATCGAAGAGCTCAAGATTAACATGACCATGTATCATGTTGCTGGAGCTCAACCCATGGCGTCCCCTAGGGAAGGATTATCTACAAACTTTCCTATTAAGACTTTGGAAGAGTTCCTCGATTTTGAGAGGACTCTCGACCCAATGTATGAGGACAACTTGGTTGACCCTGAAAAGGCTTTGAGCAAGCGTGTGACACTTGTGAGTTTATTTGGAATATATTTATATTTTGAGGCGTTATTATTGACTTTACCAATTGTCTGAGAGTATTTTTGTGGTTTTTTTTTCAGAAAGAATTTATGAGTGTGTTAACGCATAAAGAATCCAATTACGCTGCAGATATTAAGAAGATCCTCAAGGAATTAATCGCCAAAGAAGTTCAACTTAATTATAGTGGCGTAGGCCGCACAGTGAGACAACGCCGGCATTAAATACAAGGCGTCATTGTAGAGCTCTGAAATTTTGCACAGGTTATTTTTGAGACAATTCCAGTTTAAAAAAAAAAATAAGAAAATTCGCCCACTTTTACGCCCACCTGTCATACAGTCGAAATTTGTAAAATGCCGTATTGTCCGTAATACTTTAGGTATAACTTTCAATTTTGGTATACTTGAATGTTATATAGTTACAAACATTATTTGAAATAAAAATTGAACTTTGGCCCTCTTTTAACCCCATCACTCATACTACCTCAACATAAAAAGTGCCATATTTTCTAAAATATATTAAATACAACCTTCAAATTCTATATTACTGTAATTTATATCATTTAAAATGTTTCATGCAAAATTACAATAACACGCTCACTAAAACGCCCACCTCCCATTGAAATGCAATAAAATAAAACAATATTTTTTTCATTCAATCAATTTTTAACATCATCATGGTATTTAATTTTTTCAATTTGTTTCTCATTCTAAAATGAATTAATATAAGGATCTGATTATATTTGCAAATAGTGCATTACATCTTCATTCGTAGAAAAACGTGAATTTTTACGAGAATGGAATAGCCTACAGTTTCTATACTCCTTATTCATTGCTTCTTGCGCTTCTTCGGATAACATTCCTGTAGCAAAAAAAAAGTACACGAGTACACAAAATGTACATATGTTTGAGCAAAACAAAAACTGGTTTGGCTCAGCGGATGGAAAAAATGCCCAAAAACCAACAACAACCAAAAATTATGCTCACAATATTAGGCTGCTTATGAGCTTTGGACAACAAAAATAATTATAATGCAAGAGACTATTTTCTATTTTCCCGCTAGGCGACAAGCGGCACTACAATATAACAATTAAACTAACCACATTAGGAAGTGATCATAACACAACTTAGATAAGAACAATGTCTTGCACTATCAATTTAAATTGGAAAATTATGCAACTATCTAACCTGTAAAATCAATGACCTTCAAATCAAAATTATCTATCAAATTAATAACGTAAATTTATGTAAACAAGAATATTTCTTTTATTAAAACATAAATGATCTTTAAAGCATAATTCTGAATAACCAACAAAAAACAAATGTAATTCTATTACCATCTCTCTTGCACAATAAGAGAATAGTAAACAATTAAAAAATATAAAAGTAAAAAGTTGTAAACATGTTATTGCATGTTAACATAATGTATAGCGACAGAATGTGCGCTAAAGTTACGTACTTTTTGTAGTTTTTTGTATGTTTAATGTGCTTTTGCAAACTTTTGCTATATGTCCCCTACTTTAAATTAAAGCTGAGATTTCAAACTTTCATTTGGTATAAGTCTGCACCCCTAGGGCGAGGGGCTGCTCTATATTTCCTAGGGCCATTGAAAATGCAAAATATTCAATTTTTGCACCACAGTTCTGTTGTCTCTAGAAAAAAATAATTGTGTTTTTTTTTTTAAATTTATTTTTTTCATTTACTCATTCTACAATAACTAAATTAATTAAAAAAATACTTGAAAGTTGCATTTATTATGTATTTTTATTTTAATAAGCTTTTGATTATTACATATTGAACTAACATATTTCAAGCGCGTTGGCATACCTCAACTTTGACTTGCTCTAGACCAAAAAGTAATGAAGTTATGAGGCTGAAATTTCAGGGAAGTGTTACTCATAAATCTGTTAATATATTGTGAAAATTTCATCCAAATTGGACGACACGTCAAAAACCATTTTTTGCCGTGGTTACTATTGGGCTGTCTCACTGTGGGCCGTGTTGTCAAAGGAAAAGGAAAAAAAAATTTCAGTGCAACAGCGACTTTTGCGTGTATGAGAGGTTTGCATACGAAGTCCATTCATGGTGACTGACTTATTTGGTTTTCATTGATTTTTTTACTCGGTTTCCAGATTTCATTGAGGCAAAATATAAAGACTCTAATCAACCATTGAAGATTATTACGATTACAAGTGATTGGCTAGCAGGTGCTGGCGACAGAGATGGAGGATGCATACAGCGTAAAAAGGAAGTTTGTGCAGTTTAACTGAAAAAAGAGCTTAGAGGGATCGAACCAAAACTCACCAGTCAGTGAAAACTTAATTTTGCGAATTTACTGTTTTTCGTGTTAAAAAAAAGGAGTTAATTTTTAACGTTAATTTTTTTGTTCAATATTATCAAGGGGTTTGTCCAGTTACGACAATTCAGGCAACAAATTTGTATTTTTTGTGTTTAAAAAAAGGAGTTACGTTAATGTTTGTTGTTCATTGTTATCGGCAGTTTTGTTTAGTTACGACAACATAATGCTTATTTTTCATTTTTCATGTGGATAAAGTCCATTTAAAGTATGTATATGTATAACAATATATAAAATATTAATAATATAATAAAGATTAAACATAATTACTTCCGATAAATCGTGCTTCATTGAATGTGCCAATCCACAAAATATCTATTCAAATTACATCTGAACCCTGGCTAAGCCAAGGTATTACAAAAAAAAATAAGCTTGGAACGGCGCTGGTTCCTGGGCCTGGACCAGTGTTAATAAACGGCCTGGGCCAGCCCTAGTTACCAGGTCTGGCCCCACGTTACATTCCAATGCTCATCCACTATTGGTCCGGGCTTGGATACCAAGCCTGATCCAAGCTTGCCAAGTCTTGGGAACGGCTTGGTTAAAGGCTGGGCCATTGGTGATTTCCTACCTGGGTTGTAGCATATTTGTTCAGATTCTGTTCGAATGCGTCATCCAATAAATCACAACAGTCATACACAACGTTGGAAATAACTCCAGAAGACTTCAATACTACCCGCACGAAGCCAATTATTTTATCCCTAAAGAAGTATTTCTATGCGTTCGGAATTTCGGATACCGAAGCTAATCAGACTATGGCAGCACTACCCGCGGAACGTACCACCTTAACCCGTCCATTCGCAGCAACACGAATCGATTTCGCCGGTCACTACGACATAAAAAATTACACCGGCAGAGCATGTATGATCACAAATGGTTATGTATGCGCACGTTTCTTTTCCAGGAGCAGATGTCCCGCCGATCTCTAATCGGACAATGGTATTAATTTCGTTGGAGCGCTTAAACTTTTAATTGAAGATCGGCGAGAATTCATGAAGTCATTAATAACTCAGATAACAAGTAGTGAAGCACACCAAAACATCAACTGGCACTTTAATCCTCCAGGAGCTCCACACATGAGTGGACTCTGGGAAGCAGGAGTGAAAAGTTTAAAGAGCCACTTGAAAAAGGTGTCTCAGAACCAGAAATTCACTTTCGAAGAACTAGCTACCCTTTTAACGCGAATCAAAAGTTGCTTGAATTCTCGCCCTTTAAGCCCATTGAGTGAAGACCCTACAAATTTAGAACCTTTAACTCCAGGCCATTTCTTAATAGGTACCCTTTATTAATCCCAGCAGAACCCAACTTAGAAGATGCACATCTAAGTATCGCACAAAAATGGCAAAAACTGAAGATACTCCATCAACACTTCTGCAAACGATGGAAAGAACTCCACAACAGATATAAGTGGAAATACCCTCAACGCAATACAGACGTGAACGATATGGTAGTTATACGTCAAGAAACACTACTCCCAAATGAGTGGAGACTTGGCCCCTCAAACCAGTACGAAGCCAATTTGCAGCCGCCAATGTAGCCCCACATTCGCTGTTCGATCACTCTGCGTGACCCGTAGCATCAGCCCACTCTCCGACGAAGGAAACCTTGCAAGACGCCTACATCGCTTTAAAGCGACCCTTACCCCCATTCGAGAGGAGCGAAGAAATACGTATCGCACGGCCCGACGTACTATCAGCCGTTCAACAAAGCGAACACACAAACACGTCGCCTGTGAATTATGCAAAAAAAGATCATAGACTGGAACATGTTCAAAATTTACTCAAACATCAACGAAAAGTTTGACGCAGTCATTAAGTATAAGTACATGGGCTACAGGTTGTTCTGCAAAGAGCCCGAAAAAATAACAAAAAACAATGAAAGATTGAATAGACAAAAAGATCTACCAGCGTTACTGGCCAAGCCGACCCTTATTCCCACAGTCATGATCAAAGTGAAACATGATGGCAAATGGAATAAAATACGAACCGTAAACAACCCGACCCGAAAGGTGACTATAATTGCGTCCGATCTTGTTTAAAAATTGAGGTTACCGAAAACGTACCTCGACTCGCATCGTATATGCAAAGTCGTCAAAGGATCATTAACTAATTCCGACTGCCATATCGAAGTTAACTGCCTTCTGACGCATGATTTACCTACCCGGCCCTATAATCGTGACTTAAGTGGCGAAATCATTAAGAAGTTCAACCACTTAGTCCTGGCAGACCCTACATTTTTGCAGAATGACAAAATCATGTTGGAACTGGGAACCGACGTATACCCAAGGTTAATGAAACCCGGATTTTTCAACTCCGATAACAGTACCGTGATCGCACAAAACACCGCATTCGGTTGGACTTTAACCGGTGCTTGTGCGATTTTAACCCAAAGTATACCTCCAACCCGCTTATAACAATACTCATTAACTCAAATGAAAATAGATATAGAAATCTTTTTATTCGCAGACCCTGCAAGGCGGCCGGGATGTTCATACCAAATGAACACATCCCTGCATTGTCCTCCTAACTCGTCTAAATACGAATTAGAGGACAATGCAAAGAACACTCAACAGCTCCAACATAACAACGAAGACACAAACAGAAAGACACAATAAAAACGAATCACAGAGCGGATGGACATACAGGCGCCAAACCAGTAGCAGCAATGTCAACAGCAGCAATATTAGCAGCAACAACAACAACATCATCAGAATTAGCATATCAACGCGGGAATAAATAACCTCATAAGGCTTTATTTAAAATTCATAATTATATTTATATTCAATTTATACGAGTATATATATGTATATACACAAATAACTCTTGATTGTATAAACATAATTGTATATACTAACCCACCCATACATGTACATATATTACACTCATTCAAATATACAAATCTGAATTGTTACCCAAATTCTAATAATTTTTATTTTATTTGGCACACCGGCAAACACAACGTCGAGTACCCCGACAGATTGTCTCATCTATTGCCGTTTGGAACGTAACGAAAACCTCGTTCATCATTCAATGCGCGTTACTTAATCACTTCACTGTCTTACCACTGAGCTGTCAGCCAAATCTCTGGTACCTCCTACCTCCCACAAAACTGAATATCACACTCATATCACTGACAATTTAATTTAGCGCAGCTGTAGCTGTAGTTTTGGTTTAATACATATTTTCCGAAGCACTGCAGACCCTACGTTTGCTTTTCTGCCAATCAACCCTAAAGTACTCCACCAGTTCGAAAACAGAATAATAATAAAAACACAGCAAAAGAGAAAACGGTGAAGTTGAAAAGCTATTTGCCAACAAAATGTCAACTGGTTCATTATGAATCTGAATTTTAATACGACAGAGTGCCTGGTTACCGTTGAGTGCTGAGCGTAGCGTTCTACATGTGCCATATGGTAGTGGTTAAGTGTAGAGCTCGGTTGAAAAGTGCTTGTGCGGAGTAATATAATAACAGGTCAATGATTTGTGTGCGCTTTTTCAGCAAAACACATTCGGCCTGGTATTGTTGTTGCCATTTCTTTAATACCTTTGAATTTGGTTTACTTTTCAAGTGATTTTCTATTGTTTCGACGAACGTGGTCGCCATTTGTTGCCAATGCTAATTCACGCGAACTTTGGTGTCCGTAAGAGGGACGCTTTGGCTAAAGGTGCTGTAAGTCTGAGCGGCAAAGCAACGCTAACTCGCCTTCACCTACGTGCAACGTAAATATTCAATTGCAATTGAAACTTTAGCAATTGTCTATGGGTAGTCACTTGCCTCAACACAGTTTTGCCCGGTTAGCCTTAACTTTCTGTGCTGGTAAATTGGTGGTAACTGTAAGTCATGCCCTACCTCTATCGCTTTTGGTCCGCTTGGCACTCAGTTAACTGGCGCTGGCCATAAATTAAATAACAAAACTTTTTGCCAGCAAAAAGCGAGCATCGAAGTCGCTTGACTAACGGTGTTGCTGGATTTCACTAAAGTACGCTTGCTCGCAGCAGATAATAATTTCGCCGACAGACCAAGGCTTTTTTGGTTTCGATAATGAATTTAGTGTAGTGGCAATAAATTTTTCGAATATTTGCCACAAAAAAGTTTTGGTGGGGAAATGTGGTGAGTTGGGAGTTCTCAGCTCAAGTTTTCTAAGAATAGGAAGTGTGGATGTGCACTAAACAAAATATTTGATATATTTTGTTTTGCACTCTAAATTTATAAGAATATGGGAGCCATTTTTTAAATTGCACATACATATATCTATATATACATACATATATGGGGTGACTCTTTTCGAGGTTCTCTACATTTTTAAAGAAAAAACTTGAAATGTAATAAGGAACGTTTATTATCACTCGAAAGGACATTCTTTGGCATTTGTTTTTAGAAAATTGCCTTTTTAAAATGTGTACCTCGGCTGCGTTTCAGTTGGTCCATCCCTTGAGTTCTAAAACGTTGTTTTTTGGATGAGATAACAGCTCTTGAATCTCTTCAAGATGCTCTTCGTACAAAATGCGGCATTTTGCTTGTTTATAAATCCATTGAGCCTCGAAAACGTCGGATCTTCTTGGAACTTTTTACGATCCCATATTGTGAAGTGATGTCACTTGGAAATGCTTCAGTTCTTGCTGTTTGCTGTGTACTTTTGTACACTTCTTATTTAAGATCTCGACTTAAAAAGCGCCAAGTCGTTCTATACATCAGTCCAAGTCGAGGCGAAGTGCACCATATCGACTCTCTAGGATCTTCTTTTACACTCTCAGCACGGCTACAGAATTTTAAAATTATGAACAAAGTCTTACTATTTTTGGCTCATAGTAGTACTCCGAAACTATCATAGTACAAGTATAATATTTTGGGGAGTATACTGGAGTGATCCAACAGTTTCGGCTTCGAATGATATAATGAGTTCTAGACACACATGTATTTCAAATGCTTAAGCAGTTCCGGAAATCACGTTCATGTGTTAGTCACATTGTAGAGGCGAGAATACTTATAACTTTTACTCTACATTGGTCCCTAGGCATGCACTTTTGAATTTCGAGAATTGTAGCCTTAAGTCTGGCGGCCCTGAATATTTATTTACTCATTTCATTACTTATAAAGTTGGCTTCTTCATAGTATGAAGGCTAAATTTTTAATATCATGCAATGTCCGAAGCTTATGCGAGTCTTTTGTTGACAAATAATTGTACAAATTTCGATGATATTTAACTGTAGACCATATTTTGAGGTAGTGGAGGCCTACACGCGAAGATTAAAAAAATCAAAGCAAATCTTGTTGTTCTGGCAAAGAGCGTACTCACGACAAGAAATATATTTATATGCATCGATAGTCGAGCGGCGTTTAAATCAGTGAAGTTTCCTAGGATCTCGTCATAGTTAGTAAAATAATGCCTTGATCTCATAGTGCGTCTAACATCATATTTCACAATAAACTTGCAATGGGTTACAGAACATACTGATATTCCTGGTAAATGTGAAAAATGAAATAGACAGAACAGGCACCAACCAACAATTAGACCACAAAAAAGTGGGTATTTACATGCCCTAAGCAGTAAATATTTAATCGACGAATATAATTCTATAGAATTAGCTGAGTCTCAATGCAGTCAATCCCTGATTTGTGCAACAAGCAGGTAAACGTGGCATGAAGGAAAGAACGCACATTTTCGTTTCCTCTTTTCGCTACGTGGCGCCAATTGCATATTCCAAGCGAAGGCAGGTCCTTTTCCACTTGGTCCTTCCAACGGAGTGGAGGTCTTCCTCTTCTTCTGCTTCCCGCAGCGGGTAATGCGTCGAATACTTTCAGAGCTGGAGTGGTTTCGTCCATCCGGACAACATGACCTAGCCAGCGTAGCCGCTGTCATTTAATTCGCTGAACTATGTCAATGAAGTTGTATATCTAATACAGCTCATCGTTCCACCGAATGCAATATTCCTCGTGGCCAGCGCGCAAATGACCATAAATCTTTCGCAGAACCTATCCCTCGAAAACTCGTAACGTCGACTCATCACATGCTGTCATCGCCTCTTCCCAGGACGGGAATAATGGATGACTTATAGAGTTTTTTTTGTTCGTCAAGAGAGGACTTTACTTCTCTATTGCCTACTCAATCTGAAGAAGCACCTGTTGCCAAGAGATATTCTGCGTTGGATTTCCAGACTGATATTGTGGGTGGTGTTTATGCTGGTTCCTAAATAGACGAAATTATCTACAACTTCAAAGTTTTGACTATCAACAGTGATGTGAGTGCCTGGTCGCGAGTGCGACAACTGTTTGTTTGATGACAGGAGATAATTCGTCTTGCCCTCGTTCACTGTCAGACTCATTTGCTTTGCTTCCTTGTCCAGTCCGGAGAAAGCAGAACTAACGGCGCGGGTGTAGAGGCCGATGATATCAATATCATTCCACTTAAAATTTTTTGATTTTCCTGTTAAGTGTTCACTTTCCCACGACATTCATTTTTATGGCATCTAAATTGATCCTAGTTTTATCCGATTAAGTGTTGTTTTTTCGGAGTTCTAAACTTTTTTCATCTTGACGGCAGAATTATGTCAAAAAAAAATATTTTTTAAACCAAACGATCTTTTCAAGTTCTTTGCTATAATTTTATCGTAGGAAAACGATATCTTTTGGGCTAATTAGCAATCTAATGTGGGAATTTGATTTTCTTCGATCCCTGGCCGGATAAGAATCCGGGTCCGTTCGGACTGTCGCGGTAACGTTATTTTTAGATCTGTTCGGGATTTCACATATGTATATATCGGAGAAAATAGCACAAGATAATTTGTTTTATATTATAATAAACTTGTCGAACTTAAATAAACTTATTTTATCTATTCGATCAAGAAAACATCTCACGAAGCCAATTCTGCTGAATACGATTTTTGGTCGAAAGTATTCATTGCGTTTTTGGCTTTAAATTCGGTCACAATCGTAGCTCGATACCATGATGCAGAATCATAAAATCCATGAATTGTTCTTCCACAATTCCGGACTGCCTCTGTGGAACGAGTTTATGATGCATCAATCCACGAATATCGAAAACAAATTGGCATTATCTTGATTTTTTAACGACTTTGGTACGGTTTTCTCGTTTTCCCTTCCATTCTGATGATTGTTGATTTGTGTATTTGCTATCTTCACGAGATCAAATAAATATTTAGTTACATATTTTTTTTTAATAAAACTATTTTCACAGGAATTTTTCGTTGCTACATAACACTGTTTAATTCTTGCATTTACATATTATTTGGTATATGTACATTGGGTAGTCCGACAAGACATCGGAGCTGATTGGAAGTTGCACCACAACAACGCCCCGGCTCACACCGTCACGGCTACCTAAAAAGGCCGGCATTCCAACGCTTCCACAGCCACCCTACAGCCCAAATGGACCCCCCGGACTTTTTTTCTTTCATTGGCTGAAAAGGCCGATGAAAGGCATGCACCTCGACTCTCAAGGGTATTCCGGAGAATGCCTTCCGTGACGCTTCAATGCTTGGAGATCGACACAGAAGGAGTCTATTTTGAAAGTTTTTAAAGAATTGTACCGATTGTTTCAATAATTTTTTTTAAACTGACTCAGTGCTATTATTTTCCCAACAAACCATGTATGTATATGCAGCTGACACCTTGGAGTAATGTGATCCCTAAAAAACCCTGAGGGCTGTCTTAATTTATCTCTTGTGAAGTATAATTATTTTGAATCTTTTTGTGTTGAACTTATCTAGAAACAGGTTGGTGAAATTTGGAGACTTGCTTTTTTTCTCACTTGACACCTCTTCTATTGGCTTGGTTAAGGAGAGTACCCTATGGCCGATGAGCTTGTCAAGGAGAGCACCCTATCCACAATTTCATATGATTGGAAGCGATTGGATCATTTGGTCTTCAGTGACCTCAGCAAGCGTTGGTCAACAGCCAGAACGTCTTTGACTCTTGGCTCAGAATAAACCGTAAGAGATCTGCCGAACTACTGACTCTTAGCAAAGCCAATCTCACCGCAATAGTAGTGTTCTAACTGGATGGTTTACAGGCGGTCCGGCTAACTATTCTGTCGGACGATCTTTGCCAAAGCTGTATGGAAGAAGGCGAAGAGGAAGGGTTTTATCACTTCCTCCTCTATTGGCCTCTCTTTGCTAAAATGAGATTAAATTTTCGCAGAAGACTTACCGGTGAACTTGGTGAAGTAGCAAGGATTGATACTAACGGTTTTAATAAATTTGTGGTCAGCTTTGTAAGATACGAGAAGTTTATAGGTAAGACAGAAGACAAATATGTGTCCAAGTGAGATCCATCGATGTTAAACCAACCTTACAATCTAACCTTTACCTTAAATGAACCGTAAGCAGTCTTCCAAATTACTACTTGTTAGCAAAGCTTGAGCTTGGATAAAGCTAAAACGACTCAGATTGTCACGTTGATCATTTGTGTATTATTATATACTTTATGGTGTTGTCGATATTTTCTTTTGGGTGTTACAAACTTCGTGGCAAACTCAATATACGTTCTTCAGAGTATGGATTGGATATATCCATTAAAAGATCAAGGGTTCCTTCTACTAATTTTGACGAAACCTGATTTCAAAGCCGCCTGGCTATCTGCATATAGAGTAAATATGTTCATTGTATCTTAGATTGCTGTAATCTCCACTAGACGGAAGGTGATTTTGTTATGTAGTTTTGTTGAAAAGACACAACCTCCCACTGGTTTATCTAGTTTGGATCCATCTGTAAAGATGCTTAACTCTGCGCTCTTGTCTACCTCGCCTCTTTCTCACTCTCTTCTGGAAAGGAAGGCAAGTTAGAAAATGCATAAATGATTGGACTGATGCCGTGAACTCATTAATAGCACCAAGATAATAATAGCATCATGGTCAAAGTAATTAAAAGGACGAAACTAGCCTTGATATCACTAACCGTTCGTTAAAAGCTGATTAGGGAACATTACTACCGCTTCATTCTTGGTAGCAATAAATTTTTGGTCCAAGATGGATCTTATGAGATCCAATGAGTTCTTTTTTCTTAGTAAAGCTAGCCTCTTCCTAGTTGTGATGCCAGAAGCAGGCCATTGATCTAGCGGTTAGGAATGTTATGGGATGCTACTGCAGAAGCTGCATGCGAAAAGACGAGGTGGAACCATCTCAGTACTTCACTCTTGATCTTTCAGCGTTTGCGAGATCAAGGCTTAAGCAATTAGAAGCACATACTCTCAGATATACCACCGAACTGATGGAAATATAAATTAATCGCTTAATTTAATTTTTGTTGACCCACCAACCGCTTTACAGACTTACGTGTTCTAATTACAGGAGTTCTATTTTTACGGCATCACAAAGCATTGCATATAACAGTGGTCCATGTGCGATATGTGGATCAGACATCAAACCTAACTTAACCTAACCTATGAAGTTTTTCTCGAAATTTAAATGGCGTAATTCTATCTGTTAAGAACTACAGTGTTTCAGCGAAAGTATTAATATTGTTCAGTGGAGAAAATACATTCGGTTAAAACTAGCTTCGCGCTGATGACCTTCATCTTTCGCTCGTGCGTCAAGTTAAAGAGTTCGCTCAAAAATTGTTGACTTCAGTAAACGCTGCACCAAAAATAGCACTTAAAGTTACGCATTGAAATGTTTCACTTCACTAAGCGCACCGAAGCAAGTTAGCACAATAAATTACATATATAGCGAACTTGTATCCGAGCTTATGTGTGTGTGAGCGGCACAATTGCTGCAGATCAACGATTTGTGGTGCCAGGCGCTGGCTCCTTGACGCGCCGGTGAGAGATACTCGCAGCGTGGACATTAGTTGCACGGTGTAGTACATGGCTTATACGCGACCACAGAACGCAATAACCAACCCGGTAGGATGACAATGCTCTACTTCTATATATGCCGACGAAACCGAAATGGACTGCGGAATAGGGGCAGGGGTATACTCTAATGATCTTTGCAACTCTCTTTCTATCCATCTACCAAACTCAGGCAACATTTTGCAAGCGATTCGGATTTGTAATAGTACAGTTACCTGAGAAGAAGATTTGAATCTAAGTTTTCGCAGCATGAAACTTGAAATTTTTAACAGACATTCTACGCATCTCAACAAATGTAATCAAAATCTGGAGGCAAAACGTTTCAATAACAATTTAAGAACCGCTTAGATGCATATTAGAAAAAGGGAGCAGATTTTAGGATAATGTTAAACAATGAGAGCGAGGGCTCTTCTGTGTTTGAAAGCGGATGCATAATTGCCAGAAAATCTCAGGCTTAAATCATGGTAGTAACGTCCAAAAGCTCTTAAGAGTTTAAAGCTCTATTTAAGCAGATGACGCTGCAGCTTTCTATTAATTTGATATACCATGTCTTTATCCGTGCCGATAAAGATCACCTCAGCATATTCTAGTAGATTTTATTTTCGATTAACTGGTTAACTGAGAATTACTTTCACACCTCGATTTCTGCACTCTATTCTAATTCAATAGTTTGAGATATTTTACGTTAAATTTCAAAAAAGTTACTTCGAAGCAAAATGGGTTTGGGAAACGTTTCGCTTCTGCTTATTGCTGTAAAAATAAAGGCTACAAATTCAGCATTAACAATTATCTGTTGAGATGGAAAACTGTGTATCGATCTGGTAGATCAAACATATACAGCATAACCTCTGTTGAAATAAGCCCTCGAAAAAATTTGTGAAGTATTCTCGAAGGAAAGTCCTTATCTTTATGTGTAGGTCATAAATGGTTGGTAAAACCTACTAGATATATTAATGAAATGTAGTTCTGTAATCAAAAGTCAAAAGTCTGGGGGTGAAATATCTCTAAGAAGTGGAGTAAAATTGCTAATTCTGATTCTATATTCAACAGGCCTTTCATTTATACCTAAATATTTAATTATTTACCCATTAATTTGAGCATTTCGATACCTGTTATCTTCCCTTGGATTCAAGTTTTATTTAACTCGAGTTTGCGGTGAAAAATGAACTTAATATAACGTCGGTCGATTGGCTTTCTGTCTTAATTTTTGAATTTTCTCAATAGGTTAGGAACTTTATGCTTATGTGTCCTTCGTAAGTAGCCTGGACCCACTGAGGGTTTAAGAAACTCCAAGTTTGATATAAAAAACACAAACATTGTTTTCAAAATGAATTAAAGGAAATCATGGTAAATTCAGTGTGACTTCAAAAGGTTTAATACTAGACACCAAATTGGTTATCATAAGGTTTACAGCTAAACACTAAATTAGATATTAAGCTAGAGTTTGTTTCGCAAGTAGTAAATTAAATTATAGTAAACTTTTTTAGGACGAATTGAATGAAATTTTATTAAACTTTACTTTTATTTAAAGGGTTTAATGCTAAACTTGAAACGAAATTGTCATTAAGGTCGAGTTTGCGGCGGATAGTGAAATTTCTGTAAGCTGACTACATGGCTTGCACCCCATTCTTAAAATTTCTTTACGCATTAAGTGCCGTATGCTTGTGAGTCGTCCCTAAGTAGTCACTTAAGTACTCAGCAAACATATGCTTAAGTTTAGGTATTAAATAAAGTTGTGATCAAAAATAAAATGGCAAGTTTAAACATTAGTAATGCTTGTAAATGGCTATCACCAGTGATCTGCCCACAAACACCTACACACACCCAACGCAATTCAATGGAGACTTTTATCTTAAGTAAAACCAGTAGCAAAAAGAAAAGGGAATATAAAATGGGCATAGACCAAGCTAGTAGCACTTGAATTCCCGAAGTGCTTGGCTACTCGCAGCAAGGAATGTGTGTGTGGTCACCACAGTGGGTCGACAAAGAAACTAGCACAAATTAGTTATCTTTTGCGAGGCACGAACAGGCAAGAAGAAGAGTACTAAGGAGCAGAAAAATGAGTATTTGCGCAGCCATTATAATTGGATAATTACAGGGAATGCGTTATATACCGAAAGGATACGTGAACGGACCTATGTATGAGGTGGAAGAGAAAGTAGAAAGGATGCAAAAACACTTCAGAAGAGCTGAAGGAAGATGGAAGAAGATGAAAGAATGGTTGTATTAATGAGGGTACGTTTGTGTGTTTGTAAAGAATGAGCAAACAAGTGACCGACAATCACACAAGGACTTAAAAAGTCATATATAAGAGCGTGCATGTAGTGGGCAAATACAGTGTGAGCCCGTGGACTTAGAAAGAAGATTCTGCCCTTGTGGCCTGGCTACAGCTTTGATGTAATTTTGTTTACTCTTAGTGAGAAGTTCGTTCGTTTGGGTGTGAAATTAAAATGTTTTTAAAGAACATGGAGCAGCAAATAAACGAGAGAAGCGCAACGTCTAATACAATGCATAGAGTAGATCTGACTTCAATTAGAACTTAGCTATTATAAATAATGTGCTTATTTATTTCTTCTAGACTTTGAATATCTCGATCCATTCATCGAATGCTATGGAAAATAATTTTTATAGACTTCCTATTTATACCGGTTCGACTCTTTCTCAGATAATCTGTTTCGCTTATGCGTCTTTATCAGAAAAGTTTAGTAGTTCCGATCTAGCCCCTATCTAGAAATTGATCAAGGAAGCTGAAGGTCAAGTTAGAGGTCAAACCAGTCACGGCGGTGGATTCTTCGGTATTCGAGACTTGAAAGGTATATATAAGAAAAGTTTGGTAGTTCCGATCTAGCCCCTAGCTTGAAATTTATCAAGGAAGGTCAAGCTGAAGGCCGAGTTAGAGGTCAAGCCAGTCACAGCGGTCAATTCTTCGGTATCCGAGACTTCAAGGGTATATGTGGTTGAATTTCTATTACTCCTATTTAAACCAGTTCGTTGTACGGGCTTGAGAACCAATCTCTCTGCATTTTCTTATCTGAATGCTTGGTTGAAAGCTTAATAGTCTCGATTTAGATACCTAACTGTGCTTTGATCAAGGAAGGTCAAGCTGAGGGTCTAGTTAGAGGTTAAGTGAGGTGCCAGCCAACCTGTCAACCAACCTCTCTGCGTCTTCAGAACTTGATGTCTCATTTAGAAAGGCTTAACATTCTCGATCAAGATTTCCAAATCTCGGAAAGCTTTAATGAGGACCTATAACATGTCCAATCTGGGATTATATCAGAGATTTCGCCATGGAACTTACTACGGATTGCTTCCTTACATTACAATGTAAATTACTGGAAGGACTACCGAAATTACTACTTTCCGTGACATGAGTTACATGACTATATTTGCCTTTGGTACTCTAAGGGCTATACCAGCCAAAAATTTTGTTTGGTTTATACGGAATTGGTCACAACAAAGCATCTAAAATTCACCCAATAAGACTTTCAAAGTCAGTTGTCTCCTTCTGTTATTATGGTAGATAAAACGTGCTCTGATGAAGTCCAACTTTTCAATTGAATTGATCAGATTGGGTTTCATAAGTGTTATAAGCTGGATATTTGACCTAACTATATACTTCTGTTGTGGATCTTTATTATTTGTGACACATGTATTAGAATTGATTATAGATTATATATCGAAATGAGTTTTACGATATCGAAATGAGTATAGTTGACGTTAGAGCACCTTCTGTAATTTTAAACTTTGAATCAGCTAATCGAATGGTTCCTAAACAAACTAAGGGTATTTAGAGAGCTCATATAACACTCCGATCAACGAGACATTTGGAGAAGCTATTTCTATTATTACATAATGTGCGAATCAGCCATTTTATATCGGAGTCGCCAATATCGGATCACTATAGCAAGCAGCTGTCATATAAAGTGAACCGTCAAAATCAAGTTCTTTTATAGCGAACATATTTATTTGACAAGATGTCTTCACGGAATTTGACATAGAGTAATGTCCAAGCAACACCACAATCTCCGAACATATTATTCACATCGGATCACTATGTCATAATGTCATATATATATAGTTGCCATTCAAACTGATCGTCAACAAGTAAGGAAGGACTAAGTTCGGGGCAACCAAACATTTTATACTTTTGCATATTGCAGGAATCAAGGCCAGGGAAATGTTTGAGGTGTAAAACTAATCATATAGAGTAAGTTCAGCCGGATGTTCGAAAATCCTGTTATTAGTTATATAGTGAATATGGTAAGTTTTCGCCAAAATTTATCTATTTTAGGCATAAAGATACGCTGTTATGAATAAAACACGCTCTCTTATTTTCACTGGGATAACTCACATACTGGCCGATATATGTACCGCATATATAATAAATAATAAATATATAAAGACATCGGAAGTTCGAAAATCTTTATATTAAGTGTATGGGTGTTAAGAGGTAATACTTCTCTTAACAAGTAGTGGTGACGACATACATAGCAAAAAGCTCCTACTTCTAGGCAAACGGTAACTGAGTAATATCATAGGGTACCACCATTAAGGTCCCACCTTCAGAAAATGAGAAAAGTGGATTCGTCGCAACGAAGCGCATGTGTGGAGGATGGTGAGCTGTTGGAACATCACCTACGCGCTGATGAGACAGGCTATATTCTACGGTTCACAAATAAGATTTTTTACCTAATGGTGATTTTCAACTAACCAACAGCCTCTTCAAACTTCCCTCATTTGTGGAAATAATTCTTCAAGCAGCTATCTTTAGCCGATGGCTTCCATTCGTCCAAACGCTTGCTATATTAAGTACCGTTATTTTCCTGTACTACAAATGCACTAGTTAATGCATTAATTGCGAAATGCAATCGCCAAATGAGTTTCGATTGAGAATTTAATCAATTCACACATACTCAAACAAAAATATTTGCGTTGTAAACAAGCCTTCTTCGGTGGTAAGAGCACATCCAGCTTACAGTCAACGGCTTGGTTGTCAAGGGCTGAGGGCCATCAAGCGGCGAATGAGGCTGGTGAAACATACATATATATGAATGTGTGAGTTTGCGTACTTATGTGAGCATGTTTGTGTTTGGCCCCCTTGCATTCAGTTGAAGTTGTTAATGCCTTTAGTGCACTTTTGTTACTAACGATCTACTATTGTTATTGTTGCTTTACGCTGTGCCTCTCGCCGGCCTCGTAACCGTTCTGTTCAGTTTTTCTTCCATTTTAGTAGCCTCGTTAGCAATATGTTTGCTGTTTTAACAGCCATTTTAAAAATAGCCATATTTACGAGCAGCCACACCAGCGCCTTTACATATATTTACAAACTTAACACTTGCATCTAATGACTGCTGTTGCTTTTGCTTCAAAACTAGCAATTTTTCTGTGATTTCGTCGTTTGCTTTTGCTTTAGTTGCTTCAGCTAATGTCTGATGTCTGGTCGCCTCGTCTCAATTCGCACTGGTCAGTCGTTAATGCCTCGGGCGCTTAGTGAATGAAATCATGTTTGTTTTTATTGTTGAAAGTTTCTATTGAAATTGAAGAGAAATTTTTAGGCCATCCAAAAGTCATTACCGCTGAGCTAGCTTTTGGGTTAGTTATTATTGGCACTTTCGTGTTCGTTTCACAGGAATTACAGTAATGCGTCGAATGAAGAAGACCCCTTACAAGCAATCTACCGTGACATTATTGTCTTCTCGCCACTTGATCAAGGCGAGGTGAAAATAGCTCTAAGGCCAATAAATAACAACGCAGCCCCTGAGGCTGATAAGTTTTTAGACAAGAAGATTTTTTCCCGTTCGCCTTCTTCAATTTAATGATGGAAAAAGTGATACGTGCCACTAATCTGAAACGCAGTAGGACTGTTAACTTTAAAAGTGCAATGCAACTGGGGTACGCAGTTGATTTTGACATCGTAGGCCTTAACAACAGAGTGGACAGCGCAGCCTTTTCCAGTCTGCGAAAGAGGTTCTTCTTGTGGTGAACGCGAGAAACACACTGTTGGTAGCTATAAGTTTAAAAAAAGGTTAAAGATTTGTATATTTCGAAACAGAATAACTCTTGCCTACAGGTGCTACTTGGGATCGGCAGGCAATTGTGAAGCAGTTCCTTTTCTCGACGAACAATAATTACGCTCTATAAGTCTCTCAACATTCCAATCCTATTATACGGCGCAGAAGCATGGACGATGTCGAACCAAGATGAGAAAGCAATTGAAGTATTTGCATTTTACAATAATTGAAGAACTTCACTCAAAGATTATTTAGTGACGCAACAAGGTCATAAGTACTCTCTAAAATCAAGAAATTTGGAGTTATTTGGAGTTTTTTTCGTTATTTGTTTTCGAGTAAATTATGAGTAGTATTTTTATAGAGATTTTCCAAGCCAACATTGACTAATTTCACTTTTGAATAACAATGAGTGACTTAACAGATGTTATTTTACTACTTCATCAGAATATTGAGTATATGTGCTTAAGGAAGCTAATAAGATTAAACCACGGTGCGAAAGCTCTTTTTCCACTTACGGCTTTATGGACAATACCAACCCTGTTGTAAAGAATAGAACAGGCAATAGGGGCCATTAAAATACCTTTAACTTAAATGCACGGCCCTATGTTAGACTTATCAGTCAATCCCATCACGATATTGTTAGTATTGTTATGAGCTTATGAGATTCGTAGTAAGCGCTCTCGAGCGACCGTATATTCTATCATGGAATGGTTACGAAGCTTTTCAAAGCTCTAATAAGAAGTTTCCAAATGTCTTATCCGATGAAAAGATTATTTTGAAGTGAAGAATCCTTAGATACCATATAGGAAAAAGTGTCACGATCATCTCTGTTAAATCTATTTGCTAATCTTCTATACAGCTGCTATTCCCCAGGTTCGGAGTGAGACAACAAAAGACGACAAAGCCGGAGCAGTCGGAGTCGCAGATAGAAAATTCCTTTCTATTATATCAAAAATTTATTGAATTCTTTTAAAACTCTATGTACCTTTGAGTGTTAAACGTTTTCTTGTTGATAGGTACCCAGAGATTTCATTACAAATGGATGAGGACGAAATGAGTCGGAGTCTCTTCAGCATAACTCTCAAGAAGAAAAAGCCTTTATATCTAAAAATGTTCGAACTCTGATAAGATATTATCAATCTTTGCGTAAAGATTTTTAGAATCCACCACATGCAGAATTCGCCATTCGGTGAACAGTAATAAGTTGAGGATCAAAGTCATCAAGCTCCGCAAGCGAGGACGAAATGAGTCGGAGTCTCTTCAGCATAACTCTCAAGAAGAAAAAGCCTTTATATCTAAAAATGTTCGAACTCTGATAAGAAATTATCAATCTTTGCGTAAAGATTTTTAGAATCCACCACATGCAGAATTCGCCATTCGGTGAACAGTAATAAATTGAGGATCAAAGTCATCAAGCTCCGCATTTCAAACTGTTGCTGGGACATTATGCCTCCAGTCCTATGCTAATGAAAGTAAATGTATGTGTTTAAATGTATCAAAACAAACGGATATTTTTGTGTTTGTGTGTATGTGTGTAAGTGTTCCTAGTTGTTGTTTTAATAGCCACTTATCTGAAGCAATTTTTCTTTGTCCCAATGAGTGTCATAAAAATGGCGAACAACCGCTAGCAACCAACAGCCAACAGCCTCCAATTAACTAACCGAGTAGCCAGCCAGAAACAGTCAAGCTTTCAAGTTAAAGCAATTTACTCGAAGTCAAGGCATTCAACCAGTAGCATTTTCTCGGATAAATCTACCAGACGTGCATTGTCGACTCGCATTACTTTCAGCAGGGGTTATAATAAAGCGCGAGCTCCACAGAGTTTCCAACGCTTGCAGATTGTAATGTGCTAGCAAGTGATGGTTTTTGGAGAGGGAGAGTGTGTCTAGTGAGTTGATGTTGCTCGTTGCGCCATGGAGTCTGGAATTATGGACCTATACTGTGGGCTTAATTACTTCTAATAATTATTTTTAATATAATAGAAAAATAGATTGATATAAATTGAGGTTTGAACCGTGACCTAGTCTATCATTCTCTCTGTCACAACGACTCACATAGGCCCAGTACACTGCTAAAAAATATACAATTCTGGGAGCTATTAAAGCGGCGTGATCCCTGTTCGGATACATGGATCCATAGGCCTTAATCCTGTCTGCAGACGCAGAATCGGCAGTCGGTTAGATCCATAGGTGCTTTTTGAGCTTGCAGTGCTCAGTGTAAGATGCGACGTTTAGCCAGAATTTCTCTCTCAGAAGGTTGATTACATTTTTAAGCCTAACTACCCATAAGCAACTTTACTTACCTTAGAGCTGTTGTCAATATTTTTTCCTTATTCCGGAGTATCTCCTTTACGGTATGACAACCAACCGCAATACATAGTCCCAGGCAAGCTCATCAGATAGTTTATTTCCGGCTATACCTTTGTGACCTGGCTGGGTGTCGAGGTGAACTAAGTTGGGACCTGATAGGCTATTTAGGCTATATATGAATTTCCCAATAAGCCATTTGCACACCATGAGTGCTTTTGTAGTTTTGACTATAGTCATATCCATATGATGCTTCCACCGAAGTGTGGAATTCAGAGTGAAACCCAGATATTTGACCACATGAGTCATTTCTAACTCTCTGCCGCTAAGGATAAGTTAAGTACTGACACCAAGAACTGCTTTTAGTGAACGGGATGATGGTCCAACAATAAATAAGACTTAGGCTTTTAATTTGTGGAGATGCCCCATATTTACTTAGAAAGGAATATCTTTGATGACTTTTCTATTTGCGAACGGCTTAGATTCCTAAAAATCCAACCTTTAGACAGCCTTTAGACTACACCGAATCAATTTGCTGATCGAGGATTTTCACATGGTTCGAAGTCTGTTAAGGGACTTAATAGCATTTGTACAATTTACAGAAAAAACGATACAGTAATATCTTCTTGAACTCTCTTTAAAAAGAAATATTCTCCTTAAAAACCTCAAATATTAGGTATGGGAAAGGCGATATACCATGTGGTATTATTTTTTGGACATGATATGAATTTGTGATGTTACGTATTAGTGTAAGACTTCGTATTTTGGGGTTTGATGTTGAAAAGTTCGAAGTTGTGATGTGATGCTGCGATGTGAAGTGTTAATTACAAACTCAAGATTATGTGATTAAGAGATGTGAAACGGAATTTTAAGTTAGTATGAACATTCTTAATGCGTCGCTGTGATGTGATATGATGATGTGATGTGGCGTATTATTTAAAAAAAATGAAATTTTGGGTAAGTGTTAAGATTTTAAGTGCCTAACTGTAATGTAATATCATATGATGTGTTGTAATGTAATATGTGACTTAAAGTGATATGCTAATAACTGCAAGTGCTTTCATTATTATTATTTTTTTTTTTTGAATTACTTTAAATTGTTAAAATGCTAAATAAAATATACTCTCATAAATCAGGTGCAACCACTGTGCCAAACCAGAAATTATAAATAGATGTGCAAGGGTGTGTGTGTAAGTTTGTTTCTAAAAACAAATACTTTGAGCGGCTTCAGCTGCTTGAGTGGCTATATTGGCAATCACCATGCGTATATGTAGTAAGTATGTCTATATTAAAATATATATTTTTTGCACCGAAAATTGCTGTACATTAATATTCAGGGATCTGCAATCTGCGGTAATTAGTGCCAAGCAGCATTTTTAAGGAATTTAAGCGCAAAATTTGCCACTGTAAGCAATCGCTCTTTGCTAGAGTTTGCAGTAAACTCACGTATTTTAAGAGTGGTGATTAAAGTGCAAAAGCAAGCTAAGTGCTAATATGTATATACCAGTTTGAAATCGCCGAATGTTTTTTTTAGTTGGCATCAATGAATTTGATTGTGGATTTTTTTCTATAAAACATTTGATGAAACTTAAGAAAGTTTTTGGGAAGTTCGCAGCTGGTCGTGTGTAAGTCTTCTTTTAATGCATATTTTTGAAGTGGAAACTTTTTACGCGCGCTTGGCTTTGGGGAGGTTGATGAACGCGTTGCGAAAAGTGTGATCAGGCGAGGCGAACGGTAAATGGTGGGGATATAGGCAAGCGTCAGCAGTGCGCGCGTACATTTTTCTTTTCTTTCTCTTCTTCTTCTTAATTGGCGCAGAAACCGCTTAAGCGATTATAGCCGAGTTAACAACAGCGCGCCAGTCGTTTCTTCTTCTCGCTACGTGGCGCCAATTGGATATTCCAAGCGAAGCCAGGTCCTTCTCCACTTGGTCCTTCCAACGGAGTGGAGGTCTTCCTCTTCCTCTGCTTCCCCCGGCGGGTACTGCGTCGAATACTTTCAGAGCTGGAGTGTTTTCGTCCATCCGGACAACATGACCTAGCCAGCGTAGCCGCTGTCTTTAAATTCGCTGAACTATGTCGATGTCGTCGTATATCTCGTACAGCTCATCGTTCCATCGAATGCGGTATTCGCCGTGGCTAACGCGCAAAGGACCATAAATCTTTCGCAGAACTTTTCTCTCGAAAACTCGCAACGTCGACTCATCCGTTGTTGACATCGTCCAAGACTCTGCACCATACAGCAGGACGGGAATTATGAGTGACTTATAGAGTTTGGTTTTTGTTTGTCGAGAGAGGACTTTGCTTCTCAATTGCCTACTCAGTCCGAAGTAGCACCTGTTGGCAAGAGTTATCCTGCGTTGGATTTCTAGGCTGACATTGTTGGTGGTGTTTACGCTGGTTCCAAGATAGACGAAATTATCTACGACTTCAAAGTTATGACTGTCAACAGTGACGTGAGAGCCAAGTCGCGAATGCGACGACTGTTTGTTTGATGACAGGAGATATTTCGTCTTGCCCTCGTTCACTGCCAGACCCATTTTCTGTGCTTCCTTGTCCAGCCTGGAGAAAGCAGAACTAACGGCGCGGGTGTTGAGGCCGATGATATCAATATCATCGGCATACGCCAACAGCTGTACACTCTTATAGAAGATGGTACCTTCTCTATTTAGTTCTGCGGCTCGAACTATTTTCTCCAAAAGCAGGTTGAAAAAGTCGCACGATAGGGAATCGCCTTGTCTGAAACCTCGTTTGGTATCGAACGGCTCGGAGAGGTCCTTCCCGATCCTGACGGAGCTTTTGGTGTTACTCAACGTCAGTTTACACAGCCGTATTAGTTTTGCGGGGATACCAAATTCAGACATCGCGGCATAAAGGCAGCTCCTTTTCGTGCTGTCGAAAGCAGCTTTGAAATCGACGAAGAGGTGGTGTGTGTCGATTCTCCTTTCACGGGTCTTTTCCAAGATTTGGCGCATGGTGAATATCTGGTCGGTTGTTGATTTTCCAGGTCTGAAGCCACACTGATAAGGTCCAATCAGTTTGTTGACGGTGGGCTTTAATCTTTCACACAATACGCTCGATAGAACCTTATATGCGATGTTGAGGAGGCTAATCCCACGGTAGTTGGCGCAGATTGTGGGGTCTCCTTTTTTATGGATTGGGCATAGCACACTTAAATTCCAATCGTTGGGCATGCTTTCGTCCGACCATATTTTACAAAGAAGCTGAGGCATGCACCTTATCAGTTCTTCGCCGCCGTGTTTGAATAGCTCGGCCGGCAATCCGTCGGCCCCTGCCGCTTTGTTGTTCTTCAGGCGGGCAATTGCTATTCGAACTTCTTCATGGTCGGGTAATGGAACGTCTGCTCCATCGTCATCGATTGGGGAATCGGGTTCTCCTTCTCCTGGTGTTGTGCGTTCACTGCCATTCAGCAGGCTGGAGAAGTGTTCCCTCCATAATTTAAGTATGCTCTGGGCATCAGTGACTAGATCACCTTTGGGGGTTCTACAGGAATACGCTCCGGTCTTGAAACCTTCCGTAAGCCGCCGCATTTTTTCGTAGAATTTTCGAGCATTACCCCTGTCGGCCAGCTTATCAAGCTCTTCGTACTCACGCATTTCAGCCTCTTTCTTCTTCTGTCTACAAATGCGTCTCGCTTCCCTCTTCAACTCTCGGTATCTATCCCATCCCGCACGTGTAGTGGTCGATCGTAACGTTGCGAGGTAGGCAGCCTGTTTTCTCTCCGCTGCGACACGGCACTCCTCGTCGTACCAGCTGTTCTTTTGCACTTTCCGAAAACCAATGGTTTCGGTTGCAGCTGTACGTAAGGAGTTTGAAATGCCGTCCCACAGTTCCCTTATACCGAGTTGTTGACGAGTGCTCTCAGAGAGCAGGAGTGCAAGCCGAGTAGAAAATCGTTCGGCTGTCTGTTGTGATTGCAGCTTCTCGACGTCGAACCTTCCTTGTGTTTGGTGGCGCGTGTTTTTTGCTGCACAGAGGCGGGTGCGAATCTTAGCTGCAACAAGATAGTGGTCCGAGTCGATGTTAGGACCTCGGAGCGCACGCACATCTAAAACACTGGAGACGTGTCTTCCGTCTATCACAACATGATCGATCTGGTTGGTAGTTTTTCGATCCGGAGACAGCCAGGTAGCTTGATGAATCTTCTTATGCTGGAATCTAGTACTACAGATAACCATATTTCGGGCCCCGGCGAAGTCAATCAGCCTCAACCCATTTGGGGATGTTTCGTCGTGGAGGCTGAATTTACCGACCGTAGTGCCAAATATACCTTCTTTGCCCACCCTGGCGTTAAAGTCGCCAAGCACGATTTTGACATCGTGGCGGGGGCAGCTCTCATAAGCGCGCTCCAAGCGCTCATAGAAGGCATCTTTGGTCACATCGTCCTTCTCTTCCGTCGGGGCGTGGGCGCAAATCAGCGATATGTTGAAGAACCTCGCTTTGATGCGGATTGTGGCTAGACGTTCATTCACCGCAGTGAATGATAGTACTCGGCGACGGAGTCTCTCTCCCACCACGAATCCTACACCAAACTTGCGCTCCTTTATATGGCCACTGTAGTAAATGTCACAAGGACCTACTCGTCTCTGTCCTTGTCCCGTCCATCGCATTTCTTGGACGGCGGTGATGTCAGCCTTTGTCTTTACGAGGACATCAACCAGCTGGGCAGCGGCACCTTCCCAATTAAGGGACCGGACATTCCAGGTGCATGCCCTCAATTCGTAGTCCTTATTTCGTTTGCCATGGTCGTCATCAAAAGGGGGGTCTCTCATCCGAGGCTGGTTGTAGCTCTTCACTGGGGGTGTTTTTTACGTGGCGGGTCCCAAACCCAGCGCACAACCCTTGTAGGGAATGTTTCGCCTTCTCACTTTAGCTCGCCTTCGAACGGATGTTCTTAGGCTACCCAGAGGATACTTGGTCAAAGACCGGAAGTAGTGAGCTGCTTGAGCCATGTGTAAAAGAATCGTTTCTGGCCACTCCCAAGTGAATGGCGATCAGAGAACTTTCCTCACTTGCGTGAACTTCTACACATGACTCCATCCTTTCTTTCTCTTTACAGCTGGGAAATGAAATTTGTGTATACTTCCAGTCAGTAGTTCGTTTTGCGAGTTTACTAGCGCGAATGGTGATAGTTTGGTTATTTTATTGTAATTTACTGTAATTTTATTGCGCTTTGAACAATTTTATGAATTAATATTGTTCAATACATTCAATATTTTACGTTTAAAGTGAATAAAATTGTAAATTTATTTTAAAGTTTATGTTATATGAATTTTCGGGTAACAATAACAAATTATAGAGAAAAGTGACACAGACTCCGAGTATCAAAGCGGTGCTTTAGGACCACCAACTAAGAAGAAATTACGGAAATTGTGGATAAAAAGTGTGTGACAACAGATTCAAGACAAGATTTTAAACCTAGTGAGACCCAATCAATTGATAATGAATCACGAAGGTGAGTACGCATCTCAAATCAGTTACTAGCGTCGTAGCGTCATATGCATTGTTGCTTTGTCCTTGACTATTTTCTCCCTCTATTAATATGCGGCATTCTACTCTCGACATTGGGACGCGTTTGATTCTCTGTCCTTTTCTTGCCTCTCTTTCTCTCTTTTCTCTCGCTTTTTCCTTTGTTACTCTTCCGTATTTTAGCCTTACGTTTCTACAATTCTACTTCCAAAGCAAAGTTCTAACATAGAATAACATAAAATTTAAATAATCTGTAAATTATAAAATACTTATTAATTGTAGAGGCTCAACATTACAAATAATTGGTGACATAGTGATTGAACGTGAAAATAAAAAAATGGAATTTAATGATGGAAATCTCAATATTGATCATGAACAAAAACCAAGACAAAGGATTGAAGTTAGGTACATTAATTTCGATTTTACTTTTATGATCATTCATGACTCTAATAATAATAATAATTTTCTAAATTTACAAAATTGAAATTATGGAATTATAGGTTAAATAAAGCGCAAAAAACTTCTGCAGAACGTGGTCGAGAATTCAGAGCACGAAAAGCACTGCTTAAACAACAATGTAAGCAACAACAGGAACCAGATGCAATAGTTGAAATTGCTACAGATGATATATACAGAAGACTTATGACTTATGGTCGAGTAGGTTCTGAAGAACTAGGAGAAAAATATCATACGTTGCCACTAATCTTAGCAGGAGATTTCAATATCAATTTCGCATCCGAAGATGGACAACTCTTGAGAAACTTTCTACGAGATAAATTAGAATTGCAAATGAACAACGACCGTAATGAGCCAACTACAAGACATTTAACAACAATCGATGCAGTTTTTTCTAGTTTCTAACAGCCACTCACAAAATGTCAAATTCACCAAAATTGTTTATTTCCAAAAAAAACTGTTTTTTAAATTGTTTTTATAACCGCACAACATATTCCGGACCATCCCGGACGAGCCCCCAAATGTAGGATTTAATTTAAAATGAACACATCACGTTTTAGTTTTATAACTTTATTTCTTTCGCACTTTATAATTCAGGCGGTGGCGCGACCGCATTGTACAACGTCTTCTTAACAACTGATGCTTAAATAATATGATGCTTATTCTTTATACAAAAATGGATGATCCATATGGACCGTTACAATGATGGCTGCTGATGGACGCTTCGTCAATTAGCAGCTGATTTGCAGTGTTGCCATCTGAACTACATTATTCGTTCAGTGACAATACTGCCACCTATTCTATATTTTATTTCTTCCTACACATATATATTTTTTCTACCGTAAATTGCTGTACATTAATATCTGTGGATTTGTAATCTGCGGTAATTAGTGCCAAGCAGCATTTTTAAGGGAATTTAAGCGCGCTAGAGTTTGCAGTAAACTCACGTATTTTAAGAGTGGTGATTAAAGTGCAAAAGCACTTTTAGCTAAGTGCTAATATATACCAGTTTGAAATCGCCGAATGTTTTTTTAGTTGGCATCAATGAATTTGATTGTGGATTTTTTTCTATAAAACATTTGATGAAACTTAAGAAACTTTTTGGGAAGTTCGCAGCTGGTCGTGAGTAAGGCCTCTTTGAATGCATATTTTTTTACAAAATTGCTATTACCGCTAGTTATTTAATTGGATTTTGATATAACTTTTATTGATATTTTTCAATTAATGTTATCGTTATCTCTGAAGTATTTTGTTTAACTTCTTATTGTTCCATTCTTCATTCAATACTTTTTAACAAAAACTTTTTCCCGATTTTTGGAATAATTTTAATTTTAACTACGTTTTTTTACTAATTGAAACACATTGGTTTTAAGCACTTTATCAAAATATTTTAACCATCTTTTTCCAATTGACTTACCTTTTTTAAAATTTAACCAACGTTTTTTATCGATAAAAAAAAATTATTTATAACTCCTTATATGAAATATGTTTAACTAATTGTGTTTAAAAAGCATTGGTTTTAAAAACTTGGACAAAACAATTTTATATGTAATGAGTTTAGTAAATATATTTTAAGGATTTCAATTAGAATATAAATATTTTCTATTTTTTTTAATTATTTTATCGATAATTTTATACAAGAAATATTATAATAATATTTTTATTCCAAAAAGGCATTCGTTAAAATTTCTTTACCAAACAATATTTATCGATCTTTTTCAAATTAATTTTGAGCTTTGATTATTTATATCTATAATGTGTTTTTAGAGATCATCTTTAATATAGTTATACTTTTTTCTAAATACCTTTTTACTTCTCTTAATATTATATTGTGAAGATATGTGTAGATTGCTATATATGATGGTTTAGCATTTTATCGATTTTTAATATTAGTTTTCGATATTCATCTTAAAAAAATTATAAAATTATTCCAAGTATCTTTCTTTCTATTAAAATTTATATATTTATATTCAGATGTGAAATTTTCTTATTTATGATGATTGAGATTTTCATCGATTTTTAAATTTATTATCGTATTAAAAATTTTGCTGTATTGTTTATCTTAAATATAATCTTTAATTGTAATGTTATAGTTTTCTCTGTGACGATGTTTGCAATAAAATATTATCGATCTTTTATTTAATGTTTTCGATATTTTTCACAACAAAAATTTTTAATAGAAATATGACTGCTTAATTTTTGTCAATGTTTGCAGTAATTGATAATTATCGACTCGTTTCGAAAAAGTGTTATCGATAAGTATTTTTCTATATTGATATACATACATCTATAAAAAATAATACATCAATATTTTTGCAATTTCCTCGTCGATAACCTCCGTAAATTATCTTTTCGATAATTGTAATGTGCTCGCATTATCGATGAATTTGTGTTAAAAATTTGTATCGATGTGTATGGTTATTTACAAAAGACTTATATTTGATAATATGCTCGATGTTAAAAGCGTTCCGGCCGGCCGATATTCAATTAATTGCTTTACTGGTGATTTTAATTTTTTATAATTGATCTTCTTTGCAACTTTCATAAAGCCATTCTATTTTTTTATATACTTTATATAATATTTGTTGCCCATTGATTTTACTTAATTGCTCAAATAATTTATTTCTCTACTCTTTTTTCTTTTAAAATTCAACTCAACTCAACACAGCACTATTTTGTGGAAAATTGAACTTAACAACAGTTTTCTGAAAAAGAATTTTCAGGATTTCACACACACAATCATTCCTTACATTGATGTTGAATACTAAAAGTGAAAAATTCAAGGAGCAGTTCTGGGCAGTAAAATTTATTCGTAAATTTATATCAGTTAGCTGGTGGCGCGCCACGGCGCACAGTGAGACAACGCCGGCATTAAATACAAGGAGTCATTGTAGAGCTCTGAAATTTTGCACAGGTTATTTTTGAGACAATTCTAGTTTAAAAAAAAAAAATTAAGAAAATTCGCCCACTTTTACGCCCACCTGTCATACAGTCGAACTTTGTAAAATGCCGTATTGTCCGTAATACTTTAGGTATAACTTTCAATTTTGGTATACTTGAATGTTATATAGTTACAAACATTATTTGAAATAAAAATTGAACTTTGGCCCACTTTTAACCCCATCACCCATACTACCTCAACATAAAAAGTGCCATATTTTCTAAAATATATTAAACACAACCTTCAAATTCTATATTACTGTAATTTATATCATTTAAAATGTTTCATGCAAAAATTACAATAACACGCTCACTAATACGCCCACCTCCCATTGAACTGCAATAAAAAAAACAATATTTTTTTTTCATTCAATCAATTTTTTAACATCATCATGGTATTCTAATTTTTCAATTTGTTTCTCATTCTAAATGAATTAATATAAGGATCTGATTATATTTGCAAATAGTGCATTACATCTTCATTCGTAGAAAAACGTGAATTTTTACGAGAATGGAATAGCCTACAGTTTCTATACTCCTTATTCATTGCTTCTTGCGCTTCTTCGGATAAAATTGCTGTAGCAAAAAAAAAAGTACACGAGTACACAAAATGTACATATGTATGTTTGAGCAAAACAAAAACTGGTTTGGCTTAGCGGATGGAAAAAATGCCCAAAAATCAACAACAACCAAAAATTATGCTCACAATATTAGGCTCCTTATGAGCTTTGGACAACAAAAATAATTATAATGCAAGAGACTATTTTCTATTTTCCTGCCAGGCGACAAGACTACAATATAACAATTAAACTAACCACATTAGGAAGTGATCATAACACAACTTAGATAAGAACAATGTCTTGCACTATCAATTTAAATTAAAAATTATGCAACTATCTCACCCAAAGTCAATGACCTTCAACATAATTATCTATCAAATTAATAACGTAAATTTATGTAAACAAGAATATTTTTATTAAAACATAAATGATCTTTAAAGCATAATTCTGAATAACTAACAAAAAACAAATGTAATTTATTACTATTCTCTTGCACAATAAGTGAATAGTAAACAATTAAAAAAAAAATAAAAGTAAAAAGTTGTAAACATGCTATTGCATGCTAACATACGTATAGCGACAAAATGTGCGCGTTACGTACTTTTTGTAGTTTTTTGTATGTTCAATGTGCTTTTGCAAACTTTTGCTATATGTCCTCTACTTTAAATTAAAGCTGAGATTTCAAACTTTCATTTGGTATAAGTCTGCACCTAGGGCGAGGGGCTGCTCTATATTTCCTAGGCCATTGAAAATGCAAAATATTCAATTTTTGCACCACAGTTCTGTTGTTAAGAAAAAAAAATTGTGTTTTTTTTTTTAATTTATTTTTTCATTTACTCATTCTACAATAACTAAATTAATTAAAAAAATACTTGAAAGTTGCATTTATTATGTATTTTTATTTTAATAAGCTTTTGATTATTACATGTTGAACTAACATATTTCAAGCGCGTTGGCATACCTCAACTTTGACTTGCTCTAGACCAAAAAGTAATGAAGTTATGAGGCTGAAATTTCAGGGAAGTGTTACTCATAAATCTGTTAATATATTGTGAAAATTTCATCCAAATTGGACGACACGTCAAAAACCATTTTTTGCCGCGGTTACTATTGGGCTGTCTCACTGTGCGGCGTGTAATAATTGAGTGTTAAACCTTTTGTGCCTTATTAGGTACAATAGACCTATGTCAAATATCAAATTAAAAAAGAAGTGTAAATAGGTATACAGTGTAACAAAACCCACAGAGGCTGTTTGGAAGATCGCTCGTAAAAAAATTTTTACATACTGGGTTGCCATCTATTTCTATTTAACAATTTAGAGCTCGTTAGAATGTTAAATTACAATATTGTTGATATAAAAAATAATATTTATTGGTAGCATATGCTTCGAAAATATTTGCACTGATGCGAAAATGAGTAGAGTTGCCACCTAATGATTTGTTAAGAAAATTTATATAAACACTGCAAAAAAGTAAAAAATTAAAAAACTAATTAATGAGAATGAGTAGGTGGACATATGACATCTTCTAACCGAGTATTAAAATTATAAATCTCAAAAGTATTTTAAATTTTTGTAACGTTTTTTTTTACTTACGTCTCTTCAATAATAAATTTTTTTTGTTTAAAGTTCATTTTTTTCACTCAAATTAACATCTATAGGGACGGCTCGCAAAGATCATGTGCAAGAGAGCGAAAGGACAACACGCAAGCTTTCTACCTACGTGGTCTCGAAAAGATTGCGGGACGGGTGTTGACCTAGTCACAGGTCAAACCTACTGGCATCACATGCGAACTGAATGGGCTTTACGGGGCATCTCGACAGGATAGAATTTATAGAATACTAACTGTCAAACGTATAGCTATGGCTTGAGGATAAAGATCCTTTTTACAAATGTATTTCTGGGAAAAATAACAATTCATATTTTTTGACTACTACATAATAATTGTGGCATAAATTTTATTTACCAATTAAAATAATAAATTTAAAATGAGCAATGAATCTTAATAATCGCTTTACTACATTTCATATTACCGAAATTAAAATGCCGTCGGCATATGTGCAAATGGGATATGTTGCCTCTTCGAAATTTTCATAGAAATGAAAATTGCGCTGCCAAACAGTTGAAATGTCAGCTTCTAGCTTAGAATATCTAGTACAAACTATCTAGTATTCTATATCTAGTAAGCTATGAGCAATGTGGAGTCTCCACAGGCAATATGCACGGCAATGCAGCTAGTATTCTATAAATTCTATCCTGTCGAGATGGGTGGTTAGTAACGATGACACATGTCACGACTTATCTAGAACTCGGCTTTGATATCTAGGAACTTCATAGTTCTAAGGACTGTATTATAATTAAAATTCAAGCCTCTAGTACAGTGGCGTAGCTACAACTTCGGGCGCCCGGGTGGCGGGATGTTCTGCCGCCCCCCTTTATCTACCTACCTAAATATCTTCAATATTAGGTATCGGGTGATTTTTTAAGAGCTTGATAACTTTTTTTAAAAAAAAAACGCATAAAATTTGCAAAATCTCATCGGTTCTTTATTTGAAACGTTAGATTGGTTCATGACATTTACTTTTTGAAGATAATTTCATTTAAATGTTGACCGCGGCTGCGTCTTAGGTGGTCCATTCGGAAAGTCCAATTTTGGGCAACTTTTTCGAGCATTTCGGCCGGAATAGCCCGAATTTTTTCGGAAATGTTGTCTTCCAAAGCTGGAATAGTTGCTGGCTTATTTCTGTAGACTTCCCCGATATATAAAATTTAGGAAGGCCACGCAAATTCTGAAGTTCCAATATTCTCACAATACGGTTTTTGAGGAAATTGATAGCAAATTTACAAGGCATCTTATTAAAGGCCATAAAAAATCCATTTTCGCCCTATATCTTGTACACTTTTGACACAATATTCAGGAATTTTTGCCCGAATCGGAGTTTAAAAAACCAGCGAAGATCGTTTTGCCGCACTCAAGACGTTGCGCCCGGGGCGACGAAAAATCGTAAAAATGAAGAACTGAGAAATCACACGTCAAAGTTGTCACTTTCTGCCCAAGCGCTAATATATCTATTTTACGCTCGGTCACTATTTCCATTCTAGCTTCGACAATATTTCGAAATCCTATCTCTAACTTTGGGGACATATTCTTAGAAAATGGTTAAAGAGATTTAAGCAAAAAAAAATTGATGTTTTGAAGCTTCTAAAGCAGGCTCCCCACTTAAAGCACATAGTAGCAAGAATTCAAAATTACTTACGGAAAATTGATTGAAATGCAGCAAAATTAGATTTTGTAAGTATTGTTGTAGTTATTTTCAGTTTTTGAATGTTTGGCGTATGTGTGTTGATGTTATTTTCCATTTCAGCTCCCACAAATACTACACTTTTATCACACTAAACTATATATACTGTATTTTCAGCTTCACCACTTAAAATTTCATTAACATTTCCATATATTTTCCTGTTTTTAATTTAATTTTAACTCCATATACTTCCATTTTAGCAAAACACCAATAAACAGTGTTGCATTTTCTACTATTTGCCAAGTTGAAAATAAATTTAAAGAACTCTGTTGCAGGCTATTGATTGGCATTCACCTTTTGGGCCTAAAACAACAGGCAGGGGCTGCAGAGTGTGTGGAAATTTAAATTTGCCATCAACAAATTATATAGTCAGTATTGTTGCTATCTTTTAACTGCCCACAATAAGCTCGTACAGCAGTGGTTCCCAACTGCAAACGCCATCATCAACAACGACAGTGTTGGCGCGGCGAATGGACGTAAATTAGTACTTTCTCTTTTGTAAATACAATTTTTAACATTTTTTGTAAGCTGCTGTAATGCGTACTTTTAATATTTTTCTGCGCAATTGGCGTAGATTTCAAGCCTGAAATTCAAAACTAGTATTGGATGTGTATTTGAGTAAGTTCTAATGTGTTAGCAGAAACATAAACAATTTATAATCAATTTGAATCATATTGAACTTAAATTTTCAATTTATTAATCTCGACATTTTGGGATTTTAAAATAAAAAAAATCGGAATCCCGAAAAATTTCAGAATTTTTTATATAATCAATTAATCCAACTCGAAATTTTGGGAAATCGGGATACCGAAAACTCTCAAAATTTATATAATAAAAATCAATTTATTTAACTCGAATTTTTGAGATTTTAACAAGAAGGAAATCGGAATCTCCAATAGGCATAGCATTTATTTAACTCGAAATTTCGGGATTTTAAATAAACTCTATCGGTATCCCGAAAATTTTCGGAGTTTTTAAATTGCTTTGAGACTGCTGCTAAACATAAAAATTTTAAGAAAAATTAAAATGTTACTTTGTAAATTTTAAGTGATAAAATAATTTGTGTATGATATTGTTATGAATAGTAATTGATGTAGACTATTTTCGTAACTTTCGAAGCATTATGCATTCCATATTTCTACAGTTTTACGTACAAATACTATATGCCAAATAATGGGTTATCAAAAAAGTCTTGCGGTATTTTATTGATTTTTTTTATTGAAATTGAAATGAATTTTTGATGACCCAGCAATTCAGCGATTTTATCGCAATTTTCGACGTCAGGGCTTCCCGAGAGTGGCGCGTCTTCGACCACCTCTACACCAGAACGAAAACGTTGAAACCATCGTTGTGCGGTGGAAATGGAAACTGTATCGGGTCCATAAACTGCACAAATTTTATTGGCGGCTTGAGATGCATTTTTGCTTTTATCGTAGTAGTACTGTAAAACATGCCGTATTTTCTCTTTATTTAGCTCCATGTTTGCGACGCTATAACTCACGAACGACTTAAAAGAAACGACAATCAAGCGCGTGAAATGAGCTTTCCAAAAAGGTATAGCATGACCCGATGCGACGAATAAAACTAGAACTACGCGCTTTCAGCGCCAACTAGCGAAAATACCGCAAGACTTTTTAGACAACCTATTATTTTAAATCAGCGAAAAATACTTTAATAACACTAACCCCGAAATTTAGGGATACCGAAAAAGAGATAGAGGTTTAAATATTTAGCTTTATATCACTGATATCATTGAGAGACGGTTGACGCCCGATGAACGACGTTTTTAGCACCTTTTTTATTGGGCAAAGCACTCACAGTATTATATTTACAGTGCGCTGCAGTAAGCGTTCCTTCCTTTTTATCACTGCTACTATTTTCAATTTATATATTGGTTGCACAATTGTAAGTAATTGAAGGTACTTGAAAAGAATTGAAAAACAGATTCAAGTACATTTTTCAATTCTTTTCAAGTACTTTCAATTCTTTTCAAATACTTTCAAGTATTTGTTAAAATTTCAAGTATTTTTCAATTACTGGTACTTGTACTTATACTTGTACTTGAAAATTCTGAAAGTACTTAGTACATACTAAGTACTTCAAGATAAAAATTAAAGTATTTAAGTACGTACTAGTACCATTACTACCCAGGTCTACTTTAATTGAATGAAAATCTGAGTTTTTACCCAGAGGGATATTGAATATATATATATATGTATGTATGTATAAATGTCTACTTTAATTGAATGAAAATCTGAGTTTTTACCCCGAGGGATATTGAATATATATACATATGTATGTATGTATAAATAAAATGGCTAAACATGTTGATATTTGCTCGCACATATTGAAAAGGCATCAGCTGAACATTTACATTGAAATTTGAGCACATACATTACGTAAATATGTGCATATTGTGGACATTTGTTTGGAGAAGTACATTTGTGTTTTATGCATGAAAGTTTTAAAGCTCGTTGCCATTCTGGCAATGGGTCAAATATAAAGTCTTGCTGAAAATCGGAAGGACCAATGTCTTCTTCCAAAAAATTATGAACTTGATATTTTCACATAGTTTTATTGAACTATAGATCTTAAGTGTTTCATTATTGCTCTTTATGTAGTCAGCTTTCTACACGAAATAGGAACCCACTAATTTACGAGAGACTTGAAAGTTCTTCCGCTCACATGAAGCTCATGGGTGATCTTTCAAGTTTTTGAACTCCAAATTAGACTTATACATATACTATATTGTGGGAGTCTTCATCTTAAGATCTTGGGTTTACGGAAGTGATTTAAAAATTGTTTTAGTGAATTTTCTCATTTCGCTTCAGTCCCTTTTTATTAGTTGAAGCTTCACAAAGCAAGAAGTCAACGTATCTCAGTGCACCACTGACGTACCCCAACAAAAGAAAAATTACAATGCTGCACTCTACGTATAAGTTTAGTTAGCTTCGAAAGAATAGTAGCTTAATTTCTAATTCTCTAACAAAATATCTTTCAATGTTAAGAAAGATCTATGAAAGTTAAATGATAAGTGTAGATATTAGTCCGTTTTAGACTCAAATTTGGGTTGTGCTTGAGTAGAGATTTCAAGTTTCAAGTTTATAACTTTAACCTAAGCCCGGATATTAACCAGTATGTTGAATTAAGTTTAGGTTCCGATCCAAACTCAGTGTAAGTTTATTCTAAGGCCCAGCTTAAGCGGTTGGCCAAGGCCCATATTAATTTTCAGATTCTATAATTAACGTGTTTGTTCCGGTTTGGCTTCCGGGGTTTCATTGAGCCTAAATTTTGATTTCACATCAGTTCAGATTTAGTTGCAAGCCCAGTTTTGGCTCTGGCTAATGTCTTGAATGAATTCACGGTTTTGGATTAAGTTTTGTTCAAGGTTTTTGTTTTTGTTATGGTTAGGCTCCAGGTAAAGATTAAGATCCATTTTTGACTAAGGTTAAGGTTTGGAATTCAGTTCCAGTTTCGGTTTTGGTTCCGTCTACGACTTCGTTTTGATTAGAGATTAAAGTTGAAGTTAAAGTTATTACGATTTAAGTTCGGCTGCAGTTTCTGTCAAAAATGTGGGTCTAGATTAAGGTTCCGGAAGAAATTAAGTTTTCGTTGAAAGTTGTGATTAATTTTCAGCTTAATATACTATTTTAAGGTCTTGTTGTGTTTAATTTCGTTGCCAATAATTTCGATTATGTTTAAAACACAAAGGATTTAAGCTTAGATTCAGGTTTAGATATACTTCGAGTTTGGGATGCAAATACCGGCTTGGGTTAAAGCCAATCATCAATGCTTGGAATCATGTTCCGTTTGTCGATTTGGCCATGTTCCTCTGTCTATCAATCTTTAAAATCTAAAAATACCTACCTAGAATGTTGCACACGGACTGCACAGGAATAAACTTATAGTTGAAAATCTAGTTTTTGTTTCATGAATGTCTTATTTCTTTTATAATATATTTTCGCGAAATTTGACACAGAAAATTTTCCAAGACAACATTACAATACCTGAATATAGTATATCCAGATCGAACTATACTATAGCATATAGTTGCCATATAAGCTGATCTATCGCAATCAAGCCCTTATATGGATAACTTGATTATTTGACAAGATATCTTCACGAAATTTGGCGTGGATTATTACCTGAAGTAACAGTATAATCTCCGAACAAATTATTCAGATCGGATCACAATAGCATATAGCTGCCAAAAAAACTAACTGATCCAAATAAAATCCTTGTGCGAATAACTTGTTTATTTGAAAAGATATTTTCACGAAATTTCGCACACATTGTCGTAAGAAACCTAAGTCCTTGTATAGAAACATTTTTTTATAATAATACATAAATGTAAAAATAATTTGTTACACAAATAAGCCTTTTAAGCCATCGTATATACATAAGTTAGCACCCCATACATTCAAAAAGTATCATATGATGCATTAATATCATATGATACAAAGTAATATAATATGACACCACTAAATCGCTGAGAGTGCGACACGTGTAGTGGCAACCTGTGAGAAGCGCTACGTTAGCGAAGTGCCAACCTGTGGGAAGCGCAGCGTCAACAAACTCCATACCCGTTGCAGCGACAAACATAGGTCTAGAGTTAGGTATAATTAATTGTACATTTTAGTTCTTAAGCGGAATTCAATAAAGGAGCATAGCTCCCGGAAAACATTTTTCTTATTAAAACTAACTAAACGTTTTTAACTGGCGCCCGAGCAGGGACCAGCGCGCGTAAGTAGTAATTGCCTGAAAACCGAAAAGTAAGGCTACGCGAGTGACGAACGGTAGTGATTGTAAATAGAAAAGGAAAAAAGCCTGAAAATAAAAAGTAAGGCTACGTGAAAAGTGAAAAACTGGGATTTGGAAACGCCGTGGGACCTCAGTACTGGTAGAGAAAAGGGACAACCGCGAAGCGCATCATAACATCCTATGGAAAGCTGGAAACACCTAGAGTAAGCTCTATAAAATATTTTAAGACTATTATAAAGAATATTATTATTGTAAAGAATACGGAATTTGAATTGAAATTGAAGGAAATTAATTATCCGACACAAAAAAGAAAAATAACCTTAAATTAACGTAAGCTTTACAAAACGATTCCAATATTGTCAAAGAAAGTTCTATTACAAAGGAATTTTTTTTTTAAACTAATTAACTTAAAAGAAAAGATTATTGTAATGCCAGACACAGCTGAAGAACTAGTTGAACAACTTAATCACATTAGGTTAGATTATGGTCAAACCATCCATCCTTCAAATCCTTCCAACCATCCTTTAAACCCTCCCACCCCTAACCCGGCTTTAATAATGACAATAGTTCGAGAAGTACTCGAACGAATGAGTACTCAGAATATAACTGACTTTACCGAACCCGACCACAGCGTGACACTGAACGCGAAAAACATAAACGAACTAGATAAAATTCCGGACATGGTTAAATGCCTTAGAGAATTTTCAGGACGACCAGGAGAATTTAACTCCGAACAGAATTTAAAGCTTATGAGGGAGTCAATAATACCCGTAAGTACTTCGCGATACTCCATACGATCAGGCACAAAATAATTGGCGATGCCGACACCGCATTGGAATCGTACCACTTGATTGGAATCAAATTCGAAAATGCCTTATGATGCATTATTCAGAACTACATTTATGTCAAAAACTTGACAACATGACGTATAGAATTAATCATGCAAATAATACGCACAAAGTCAATAGTCAACCACCACCACGACCTCCTCGGAATAACAATTTTAATAACAATAGAGCTTTTTACCCCGAATTAACTTATTCCCACCTCACTAGACGAAATTTCGACCAACAAACATTCGAATTTAGAACAAGGCGCGGAGACACAATAGATTTTCTTTTGATACCGGATCCAATAAGAATTACATTCAATCCACTAGAATTAGGAATCCAATTCTGAACGAAAAGCCCTTTACAGTAAAATCAGTTGCCAGGACAATCGAAATTACCCACCACACCTTTGTCGACATTTTTGGACCAACAGTAGGAAAAATAAAATTTTTCATATTACCAACTTTAAGGTCGTTCCACGGCATAGTAGGCAACGACACACTTAAAGAATTAAAAGCAATTAAGTTAAAGTTAAAGTTATGACCGATCATCAAACTCTTTCCTCTGCCTTAAGCCATAAGAATACTAATAGTAAAATGAAGCGATGGAAAGCCATTTTAGAAGAATATAACTACGAACTAACTTATAAACCTGGTAAAACAAATGTAGTTGCAGACGCCCTTTCAAGGATACCAATACAAATAAATTCAGTCACACCTACGATTCATAGCGATGGAAGCTCAAGTCATAATTTAATCCCTTGTACAGAAGTTCCAATTAATGTTTTCAAAAACCAAATTTTTTTCAAGATTGGTGAAATATCTTCATATCAATTTAAAATATTTTTTCCAACATTTCATAGACATATAATTACAGAACCAGAGTACAACGAACAGTTATTGATTTCTTACATGAAACGATACCTTAACGCATCTGTTATAAATGGAATTCATACAGAAGAAAGGATAATGGGTATGATGCAAAATATCTATCCTTTTCATTTTAGTAACATTAAAAGCCGATATACCCAAAAATTAGTTGAAGATATTAGTAACGAACAAGAACAGGAGAACATCATATTAAAAGAACATTTAAGAGCACATAGGAATGCCACTGAAAATAAAACACAAATTCTCGAAACAAAATATTTTCCAGATATGTTAAATAAAATAAAACGACTAATAGCCAACTGCACCGTTTGTAAAGAAAATAAGTACGAGAGACATCCCAATCAACCGAAAATTGCAGAAACTTTATTACCAACATATCTAGGACACACAGTCTATATCGATATATTTCTAACAGAGGGAAAAATAGTCATGACAGCTTTAGATAAATTTACAAAATACGCAATAACAAAAAGCCTAAGTAGCAGAGTAATAGAAGACGTCAGAAAACCCTTAAGAGATATTATATTTTTCTTCGGAGTACCAAAATTAATAGTTACCGACAATGAGCCATCTTTAAACTCAGCCTCTTTAAAATATATGATGAAAGACGAATTACGAATAGAAGTTTACACTACTCCTCCATACAAAAGCCAAGCTAACGGACAAGTGGAAAGGTTCCACTCTACATTAATCGAAATAATGCTTTGCATGAAAGAAAACGGTGGACACAGAAATTTTGAAGAACTTTTAGAAAGAGCAGTATCTGAGTATAATCATTCAGTTCATTCCACAACACTTAAAAGACCAGTAGACCTATTTTTTCATAGAAATGTTACATTTACCCCTGAGTAGATAGAAAGAACTAGACAAAGCAACTTAGAAAAATTAGCCGAGAAACAAAGAAAGGATATCGAATACCATAATAAAAATAAGAAGGAAATAAAATCATATCTACCAGGACAAATAATATTTTTTTAAGAAAAATAGGAGATTAGGAACTATGTAAGTTAAGTAAACCCTACAGTAAGGAAATAGTTAAGGAGGATAGAAATAGTACCGTGTTAACTGAAAAAGTACAAATAATTCACAATGGTAGAATACATAACTAAATATGATCGGCATTTTTTTTTTAGAATATTACTACCGCTATGCCTGGCGGAAGTACAGATCCTCGACTACTCAAACTCCCAATTAATAACAATAGAAAAGGGAACGGCTAGACTACAAAAAGGAACATTTAGGATAATACATGAAATTGACATAGAAAAATACACGGACACACTTGACCACATAGAAGCCACTATCAAAACTGAAACTATCCACAAAAACCCTAAATATCCCTTCATATCCCACTTGATAACACAGATAAGAGCCCAACTTAACAATCTCAAAGTAGAACAAAAAATAAAAAGATCAATAAAATTCCTGGGTAGCGCATGGAAATGGATTGCAGGAAGTCCTGGCCATGAAGACTACGAAAAAATTTCAAATAAAATAATAATGTCTTACAAAATAACAATAATCAGGTATTAATTAACAAATAAATTAGCAAGATAGCAAATATTACAAATAATATAATTAAAACAATGCAAAATGAAAAAAGTTTAAAAATTAAAGCATTTTTACAGCTAAAATATAAATTAGAAATAATTAAGGAAGAAATTTTAAATATTGCATACGCAATACATTGGGCAAAAGCCAACATAATAAATTCTTTTATTCTATCAAATGAAGAAATACTATAGATATTGTGAAAGAAGTAATAGACAATGACAATATTCCATTTGTAAATTTAGACGAAGCACTCGAATTTTCCGAAATAAAAATTGCAACTAATGGCAAAATTATAATTTATATTGTTAGCCTCCCAACCGTAGATAACCAAAATTGTAAACAAACAACATTAGATATTAGGGCAGTAAAAAATAACGGGAGGATCAATAAGATAAATTTTAATACAATTTTAAACTGCGAAAAGGGAATTTATGGAATAGAAAATTATTGTAAGAAATACAATTCCCTACAAATATGCTTAAGCAATAATGTAGTAGATTTAAGTAATGATACTTGTATAAATAATCTTTTAAAAAGTCGTTTGCCAAACTGCACGGAAGTCAACAACCAGCATATCCCAACTACAGAGGAAATGGGACCTGGAATTTTACTTTTAAATAAATACAACGGAGAAATTTTAATAAACGACTAATCTACATTTCTAAACGGGACCTTTAACATTTTGTATACCAACGTAACCATTGTTTTCAACGGGAAAAAGTTCTATAACGAAGAAAGAACAGCAAGTAAACCACTACCAGCCATCCTACAACCATCATCCGCACCACTCAATATAGAAGAATTCCTCTCCCTGGAGATGCTGAAACAGCTTAACTTCAACAATACAAAGGAAATCGTCATTTTAATAATCATCGCCTTAATTTTCGGGAAGAATCTTCTGATGAAACAAAAAGAAGATGAACCCAATAAACTGTCACAACCGGCAATAGAAGGACTCAGCTCACAACTTGCGTAGTTATTGTTGCAGGCGGTGTTTTTTTCCCTCGAATTTTAAATCATTAAATTATTATTTTATTTATGACATTCCACTATAACTAACAGAGCGCCGAGCAGCAGCGCGCCCGTCATGGCTTTGGTTGCTTTCTGGTTTTTGTTTTTGTTTTTGTTTTTGCCTTTTGCTTTTATTATTTTTGCATTTTGCCTTTATTGTTTTTCGTTTAGTTGGGCTGCTGTTTTCCATTTGCCAGTCTCACAGGCTCACAGCTTCACGATTTATTGGTACCCATAAACATATATTGACAGCAGCTTGCACTTGCCCACACACATATACACTCACAACATAAATACATAAATATCAAAGTTTTGAGTAGATTTTCATTTTTTATTTATACCGTAATGTTGGCTGAAATTTATTTAAAGTTGTTTAAACGTAAATTATTGCCTTGGCAATCAGGCCTCAATAGCGCCAACTACAAAGCACAGCAGCGGAGAGCAGAGCAAAGCAGCGTATATTGAATTATCCGCTAAAAAGTGTTTATGACTTCCTACATATATAGTATATGTATGCTGTCTGTATGTATCATATGGTATAACAAAAAAAATTTTAGTTAACTACCATATCAGAAGCTATAGTACCCTTCTTAGATACGTTACGTATATGAAGCTTAAAAGGGTATAAATAGCTCTTCATTTTGGTTTTGATCTATCAATTTGAATGTAGATATATACTGTAGTGATCCGATCTAAATAATTTTTTTCGGACATTGTAGCCCTACTTTGTGGAAGAATTCATGCCAAGCTTTGTCATGATATCTTGCATATAAAAAAGATTTCTATACAACGACCTGTATTTCTTCGGTCAGGTTGTATGGCAACTATATCGGTGCCAACTAAGCAGCTCCTTGAGGAGAAGAAATCGTATATATCATACAGGCTTCCGATGTTTTCTGCTGGGTGTTACAAACTTCGTGGCAAAGTTCTTATTAAGGGTTCAGGGTCTAATATCCGTTAGTTTTTGTCTTTAGATTACTAACGTACATAAATAATAAAATAAATAAAGTATCTTTCTTTAAGTCGTAGTTAGTTTTGTGCCATAAACTGATTATTTTATGTGGATTGGCGGCGTAAAATTGTTTTAAAATCAAAAACAGAGAAAAAATATTTTTCAACTAGTTTGGTCTACGATGGTACCCAATTAAGTTATATACTTAAATTTACATTGAAACTTCAGCAAAAAAAAAATTATTTTTCAACTAGTTACAACTAAACATATTCTAAAACTAGATATAAAATTAATGTTTCTAAGCTAGTCAGAAGGTTATCGACCTTCTCAGAGAGTGCGCACCAAAGTCAACATAATTCTAGGCCAAATGAAGTTATAATCCTCTAGTAAAGAGTGGGGATTAATATCAACTGCCGATTTGAGGAAGAAGCCATACTTGCGTGCTTAGACAGTTGAATGCTGTATCTTCTATTTCCAGTATTTCTGAGGTGCACTTAAGACAACCCTAACAATGGCAGTTAATGCCAATTTATTTGTTGCACCTTTAAACATAACTGGTAGGAGCTTAGCGGCGAAGTCTGCTATTAGGCTTAGGGAAACTGGGTGTATGGGGGGCCGGGGCAGAGACAAATTGAAATTCTTCAGTGCTTCGATAGCATTCTTTTCAATATAGATTACTGCGTCGCAGAATCCTTCCTCGCGAATCCTCCTCAGTTCACACACCGGCGAGGCATTTGTGGACGGGGTGAAGCCGTAGGAGAATGAGTGCGGTGATCCTTTTCATCGACGGATCGAAGTTAGTAGGGAGAGTAGGTGGTGGATTCTTCTGTGAACTCTGATTTCAGTCTATCAGACTACTGTACCATCCTTCAAGCGGAAGTGGATGTTATGAAGTCAGCAGTAGATGAACAGCTCGGAAATTCTGCTTCAAACTTTTTCCATATTAGACTTGCATTGGTGCCCGGTAACAGCGGAATCACCGGATACTGCACCGCAGATGAGCTTGTTAGGGAGAACACCTTTTCCCCATTATAATCTGTTTGGAAGAGAGTCGTTTTTCATATGTCTTCTTGCGTTCTGGCCGAGGAACTTTAGTACGTCATTAATCTCAGCAAGCGCTGGTCAACATCCATCTTAGCAAAGTTAACGTCGACACAATTGTAAGTGTTCTGACTGGGCACTGTCCAATAGGTTTATAGGCAGTGCGACTAAATATTGTGGCGAACGCTCTTTGCCAAAGCTGCATGGAAGAAGGCGAGGTGAACTTATCTTGTCACTTCCTCCTCTATCGCTGGGTTTTTGCCACACGGAGATTGAAATATCGCGGTAGACACACTATAGGCGAACCTACCACAATTGTTGGGATTGATATTTACCGCCTTAATAAATTAATTTTAACATCTTCTTTCACCGAACTATGATGATCTGGTAAGGAGTTGAGGAGTATACGGGTAATACAAAGGACGAATTTTATTCGTATAACCAGTATCTAACCGAACCTAACATCTTTTTTAATATTTGCTATAGCCGTATATCGCACCGTATATAACTGCCATACAAATTTATCCTGAGCCTATCTGTTCATATCTGAGCTCTGGCAGAGAGTTTCATAAAATCTAATCTAAAAACGCTCGGAAATGTTTAGAATCAGTCTTTAGATTTACAAAGTGCGTTGTTTAATTTATAGAAATTAATATAATTTTAGTTCGTTTACAACTGAAGCTTCATCGGTTATTCTAAGGTTCAAAACTTATCTTAAAAATATTGTCTTTGTGAAATTTATTAAAATGAGTCGTTCATTCAGAACTCCGTACTGGCATTATATGTACATGCACTAATTCATTGGTTTAACAAGTAAGGAAGGGCTAAGTTCGGGTGTCACCGAACATTTTATACCCTCGCATGATAAAGTGATAATCGAGATTTCATTATACGTCATTTAAATATTTTTCAAATACCGTATTTTTGTAAAGTTTTATTCCGCTATCATCATTGGTTCCTAATGTATATACTCGTATTATACAGAAAAGGCATCAGATGGAATTCAAAATAGCGTTATATTAGAAAAAGGCGTGGGTGTGAACCGATTTCACCCATATTTCGTACATTTCATCAAGGGGTTAAGAAAATATTATACACCGAATTTCATTGAAATCGGTTTAGTAGCTCCTGAGATATGGTTCTTGGTCCATAAGTGGGCGGCGCCACGCCCATTTTCAATTTTTAAAAAAAGCCTGGGTGCAGCTTCCTTCTGCCACTTCTTCCGTAAAATTTAGTGTTTCTGACGTTTTTTATTAGTCCGTTAACGCACTTTTAGTGATTTTCAACATAACCTTTGTATGGGAGGTGGGCGTCGTTATTATCCGATTTCTTCCATTTTTAAACCGTTTATGGAAATACCTGAAGAAAACGACTCTGTAGACTTTGGTTGACATAGCTATAGTAGTTTCCGAGATATGTACAAAAAACTTAGTAGGGGGCGGGGCCACGCCCACTTTTCCAAAAAAGTTACGTCCAAATATGCCCCTCCCTAATGTGATCGTTTATGCCAAATTTCACTTTAATATCTTTATTTATGGCTTAGTTATGACACTTTATAGGTTTTCGGTTTCCGCCATTTTGTGGCGTGGCAGTCGGCCGATTTTGCCCATCTTCGAACTTAACCTTCTTATGGAGCCAAGGAATACGTGTACCAAGTTTCATCATGATATCTCAATTTTTACTCAAGTTACAGCTTGCACGGACGGACGCACAGACGGACGGACGGACGGACGGACGGACAGACAGACATCCGGATTTTGACTCTACTCGTCACCCTGATCACTTTGGTATATATAACCCTATATCTGACTCTTTTAGTTTTAGGACTTACAAACAACCGTTATGTGAACAAAATTATAATACTCTCGTTAGCAACATTGTTGCGAGAGTATAAAAATATACATCTGTATATGCTCGTATGTATGTGTAGACGTTTAAATGAATGTGTGTGAAACTGCATAAGCGAAGCGATGGAGGGTTATTAATTTAGAATGAGCACTCTAAGCGAATTTTATTAATCCGTAATCGCAGCTTGGCTTAGTGGAGCCCAGTAGCTAAATCCATTTCTTCATATGCAAAATTATTCGACTTATAGTAGTAGACGGCCGTTCTCACAACCGTCGAATCTTAGTAACGGAAATTAACTCGGAATTTTACCGTTCACACAGTAGTCGGATCCGGATTTCGTTCCGTCCGAGGACGGTTATCTCGGAAACATTCCTGGAAATTACTTCATAAATGTATTCTGCCGCCACACCAACAATTACTAGGCTTCAGAGTCTCTGAAGAACAACTCAATTTCGTAGCTTTCACAATTTTAGATGAATATCTTTTGATAACGAACTGTGACACTTGATGAGATTAACGAAATAGTCACGACATCAAAAAATGTATCATAGGAGGAGCGTTCCAAAGTAAACAGGACTTTAAAAAAATAGTTTCCTTCTGCTTCAATATAGCTTTTTGCAAGGTCAAAAAGCTTTAGCTCGATGGCCGGTATGGCCGGTATGGCCGCCAGTATGCCGGTGTAAGCCTTTTGAATGGCCTCTACGTCTGCATAACGCTTTCCTTTCATGAACAAATGCATTTTTCCGAAAAGGAAGAAGTCGCACGGTGCCATATCAGGTAAACACGGGGTCAAATATATACTGAATTCACTCACAATTTCGATGGAATTTCCGGTGATCACGGATTTTTTTGGCCCACGTGTTGATCGTCATTTATGTCCTCACGACCATTTTGAAAACGTTGAAACCACTCGTACACTCTGCTGCGGGATAGGCAATCATCGCCATAAACTTATTTCATCAATTGAAACGTTTCGGTAAATTTACCAATTTGAAAACAAAATTTAATTTTGGCGCTTTGTTCGAAGCTCATGTTTGCACCCATAATACAAACATACTGACATTAAAACGCAATAACTTCACTTCCAATCACTGAAATGTCATGAAATTCTCACTGGACAATTGATAAAGATAGCAAATTCTAACTCATCAGTCGACATCTAGATGGGGCCACCAGAGGAGCGCTAGATTCAAAACTTCCTGTTTACTCTTTTGCACAACTTGTAAATTGGGTTTAAGTTTATTGTTCAATATGCATATTCGGTATCATATTTAAGGTTATGAGCTTATTGTGCGGAGAGGTGACATAATTTGGCCCGCATATTTTTTAACTTGATTTATTATGGGATGTTAAAAGGTTCTAAACCTTTATACAACAAAGATTAGAAGTATTGATTCAGTTATTCGCTGACCTACTTTTTATTTCAAAAGATTTTATGATTTGATGTTCCTAGAAATCTTCTTTTCTCGTTTTATGACTTTGCAAGAAATCTGGAGGAGTTTGAGGTTAGGAGTCTGTTATTCATCAATAATTTGAAATTATATTCGCTCTGTTACCGGGTGTAATTTGTATTGCCATCAAAATTTTAGAATTTACTTTGTTGGTAATCTTTCTTTGACGTTTTGCAACAATAATTTGAGCATAGGAGCCTGTTATTCAGAAATAGTTTGAGGTTTAGACTCCACTAACTTTCGTAGAGGTTTTATGAAGTTGCAAGACGATCCCTCATTAGATATAGCGCCCAGTAACATTGGTTATTCGACTTTTTTTACGAGCTAGCCCGAAAGAACTTCCTTGCATTTGCATTGTATTCCAGAACTCTACTAAAGGACCTCACGTGCGTTTATCAGCCGTTATTCAACAACCGCTTTTGTGCGAACGGAAGATCTTTCGGCATAGAGTAAAGCGCAGGAGATCTTCTGAATTACTTGTATTTAGCATAGTTCATTTTCCTGCAATCGTATGGGTTTGTACTGTACATAGTAAGACAAAACACCTTGACGAACGCTAGTTGTCTAGATTGTATGTAGAAGGGTTTGGATGATGTAGTTATGTGTAGATGTTCACGCAATGAGGAAAGATCTGTGAGTGTCATTCACATGGGAGTGACCAGCCAAAGAACACCCACCAGAAGGAATTAAAGCTGCAAAACTAAATAGAGAAGTTACCATCTTCTATAAGAGTATACATTTGCTGGCTTACGCCGATGATATTGATATTATTGGCCTCAACAACCGCAAAAGAAAAGGAAGACCTCCACTTCGTTGGAGAGACCAGGTGAGGAAGGACCTGCCTTCGCTTGGGATATCTGATTGGCGCCAAGCAGCGTAAAGAAAGAAAGAAAGGTTTAGGTGGAAACATCCAGGTACTTTCTCCTCCATTGGGCAGCCTTTCCACGATTGAGGTTGCAACTTCTCGGCAGTCTTACTTTCGGCGTGCCGGAAGAGGAAACTGAAATTAACTACCTCAACAAATTTGTGATAAGCTCAAAGGACTTTGTCGATTTGTAAGGATCTTATAATCTGGTACATAGGAGTTTTAGGTAAAAAAATGGACATACTGTCCAAGTTAGGTCATTGTTATGATCGAGCTCTTAACCCAACCTAACTGGCTAAGTGAGCCTTAGTCGCACCTACACCCATCACTAACACGCCATACTGACCACACTTACCTCGACGTCACCACAATCAAAATCAACACCACCCACACATGAGAGCCCAGGATCCACACAAACAAAACAACTCGTTTCATCAGTTTCTCGTTATCTCATTAATTGTTCTCCTTTCCAGAGGCTTGAAGGACGTGCAGTAAGTGTTGTTTTTGGTCGGAATATTATTATAGTTCATCGTGTAAGTTGCTAGTGTGGAACATTTAAAAAAGTAACACTGAAGAAGTGACGTTTACTCTAATACCGCGCAGCTGCTGTGGTCTTGTTTTCATTCGTCTCTCTTTCCGGATGTTCTGTTATCACATTTGTGTAAGTGTTTCTGTTGATTATCGTCTTCGCATTTCGCATGAAATGAAACATGAGTGTTGATGAGGAGTTCAGTGCCGTATACGGACAATATTTCCATGAAAAGGATGATGAAAACAATGAAGAGAGCGATTATGATGAAGACGAAGTATGTGTATCTCAGGCAGAAGATGATACCGAACAAACTTTTGTTAAGATTGACCTGTCTGTTGTTGAAGTAAAGGAGGAGGAGCTGGTAACAAAATTTGTGTCAAAAGATTGTTGTAATAATAAATGTCATACAGTGATACTACGGGAAATGATCGAGAGTACGCGGAACAATTGTTTAGAGATGTCGAAAAATGAACATGATTTAGTGATACTAAGTCACATCGAAGCTGGAATTATGAGTAACGAAAAGCTAGAAAGTGTATACGCAAAGCTTGCTGGGCGGAAGAAATATGGACAGACAGGATACAGAAGTTATGAGGCATAAAATTACATTTATCTCCTACAGAGTACCTGTTTGTCGTTCGTTTTTCCTTTTTGTACATGCGTGTGGGAAGAAGCCTTTATAGTTTATAATTCAATGTATTTTGTTCATTACAAAAAAATTATATTTTTTCGTATTTTTACTCTTCTTTCTCTACATTTTTAGGGAACTTTCAAACAAGTTATGACTTTTTGGATTCTGAATCCGAATCAACTAAAAAGTGAAAATTGATTTTTTGACACCTAAGCCCCCTTTCCGTAGACCAGGTCACATATATTGAAGTTAATTTGAATTTGAAGTTAATTTATATGATGTGTTGATTATGTTGTTAAAACCCACACAAGTCGAGTGTTGATTATATTGGTGAAAAAACATACAAATCAAGTGTTAAGTTTATACTGTGAAAAAATACACGAATCAAGTGGTAAAACCGGAGGTTGTTTTTCATTTTAAAATAAGAAAAGTTGCAAGTGGTAAGTGAAGCGAATAGTGATTAAAACACTAACCTAAGACAATCTAAGTCAATGATTTGAGGTTATGACCGTACTATTCCCAGCGAAGATGTGTATTATGATTTGACATGACTACATACTATGTATACTTCTAAAGTTTTCTATTAATAACATCCTCATAATCTGGTTAAAGCCCAGATGATCTCAGATGGAACCACGAAGTTTTGAAGTCAGTCAGTTATCAATGAGTCAGATTTTGGAAAAGGCTTACTGAAATCTATTTTAAAAGTGACCTTTCTTAAGTACCCCTTTGTCAGTTTCTGAGGCAGTGGCAGTTAACCGCAAAGACATAAGTAAAGTGAGTTAGAGCAATCATTAAGCAAGCGAAAGCAGTTAGAGCAAAGGCAGTTAAAGCGCGGTAACAGCGCATAAAAGGACACCCAATACCAGCGTGCAGCTTATTTGCTTTGTGCAACATGCCGCAGCAAGCACATTTCTGCATGTGCGTTAGTGCAAATATCGGTTATATCCTATTTATTAGCGTGAAATGGTGAAACCTGAGCTAACCGAACGCTTTTATGTATTTATGTTCATTTGTGGGTATGTGTACCAGAGCTTGCTGCAAGCTTTACTTAAGAGTTTGTGTATATGCGTGCCACAGCAATTGCATTTATGACCAGGATCGGATGCATTTATTAGATTTACGAACAGTCACGCTACGCCCCAACGCCTCGACGTACTGTTAACCGATACAAACGGGCGCCAACGCTGTTGCAACAACATATTGCTGTTGTCGCATATGCTCGCTTGACTTGGCGGTTGTGCAAATCTGCTGCATCAGCACATTGTTCTTGGTTTTACTGCTACCCCAACTTTCTCTTACCCCACGCTGTCAAAATCTATTTGCTCTTGGTCGTGGTGCAAGCGTTGAAGGCATTCGCTTACAAGCAACTGTGTTATTATTATTGCTGTGTGTTGTTGTGTTTGGCTTCCCTCAACTGTAGTGTGCCGCTTGGCTCGTTTTAAGCAAGCATTTTGGCTGACCCGTAATGATTACAATTATTAGGGTCACACACTTTGGCATAAGAAAGATGGCACGATTTCGCATGTTGTCACAGCTGTTGTTGGATGCAGAATGCAACGTTGCCAGGCTCCACCGTATATTGCAATAATTACTGGAATTTCCTGTAACATTGTTTGACTCTGTGGCAAAGATCGCCATGAAATTGTTTTTGTATTCCGAAATTGCTACGGCAACAGATTTTAATTGTATATTTTTGTTGTACTCTAACTATTTTCTACATAAGTAACGGTCAAGAAGCTTTCTAATGAAGAGCACACAATATACTTTAACAATTTTCGACCGTTTCACAAGTTCATTTCTGTGAATATAGACCTAGCACTCTTTCTTCAAAAGCATTTGCGAAAACTGGTTGGAAATTATTTTTTATACTATATACATATATCATACGGCCATTTTATTATATTATAATTTTTTTGTATTAATATCATCAAATAAACAAAATAAATATATTTATATAGTAATTTAATAACCCGTTTACTAATTGAAGAATTCAAACTAGCCTTTTCTCCACATCAGACTATTTGAATCAAATTGAATATCAGCTTACTGTTCCCGCCCGCGTTGCCAACAAACTTTGTTTTTAGGCGAAAATATGACATAAGCTAAATGCGTTTTATTTGTCAATGGTTAAGCTATTAGTTTATGATGGTCAAATAAAACACGGCTATTGTTTTAATATGTCGCACTCTGGGTCACTAATACAGTAGATATTATTTCATAACTTGACAGAATTTTTCGAATTTCATGAAAATATTTAGATTGCACTTAGGTCACACGGTCTAATGAATATATTTTCCAGAAACCATTACTCATTTCATAGTGTGGACAAAATTTTTCTATGTGTTGGGGAAAATGCTTTGAAAGTTGTTTCAAATTCTCTAATTCTATCGCTCTTTTTTCGGCATATTTAACATTTTTTTAGGTTAGTTATTTTTATACTTTTTGCCCTGCGTATACGGCTGCTATATATATTTCTGGCCTAGGCAACACTAATTGTTGCCAGGTGCAATCTGACATTTCCATTGGAAAGTTTGACATTTTTTAGCATAACATCACTCAGAACGTTTTGTCATTTAATCATGAATTGTTTTATTTATAGGGAATTAAAAAATTCATCTCGGCTAAAAAATGGAATTAACTCGTGAACATTTTCGTGCGATCATTTTTCACAACTTTCGACGTGGATTATCACGACAAGAGTGCATCGATGAACTAAAAAATTTGTACGGCTATGAAGCATCATCCTATAGCACTGTGATAAACTGGTACAACGAATTCAAACGTGACCGACGCTGGCTCAAAGACGAATTCCGTGAAGGTCGTCCAAAAACAGCCGTTGTGCCAGAAAACATCGATGCCGTACGTGAACTGATATTGCAAGACCGTCATGTAACATACCTTCAGATAGAGGCATGCATTTCTCCCACTAGCATACATTCGATATTGCATGAACACCTGGCCGTAAAAAAGGTTTGTTCTCGTTGGATCCCGCACAATTTGACAATTGCTCAAAAAGAGGCTCGTGTGGATTGGTGTAAAGAAATGCTCAAAAAATACGATCGCGGTGCTTCAAAAGACGTTTATAAGATCGTCACAGGTTACGAATCATGAATCTATGCGTATGAGCCCGAAACAAAACAGCAATCGACCGTGTAGGTCTTCCAAGACGAGCCAAATCCAACGAAAGTTGTTCGTGGAAGAAGCACTTCGAAAAGGGTTGCCACATGGCCTGGAATGAGCTTGATTGTCAAGATTTTTTAGGTCCTGTCAAGTGTCAAGATAAAGTTTAATTTGTCCAGTTAATTTTTAAAATTAAAAAAGTTCAATATTAAAATATGTATCATCATTTGCTAAACACCAATGAAACAATGAAAATCATAAAAATGCGAAATTTAAATATATTTCATGAAATGTTTTGCAATTTGATGCATAGTAGCATTAATTTTCAGTTACCAATGATTAAAAACATTTAATAATTGAGAACTAACAGGCTTAATTCACCTTATTAAGTATTGAAAGATCAATAATCAGTTGTTTTAATATACTATAAGAGCATAAAACAGGACTTCGGTAGTTTCGCCATATACTAAAAGTCCGATATATAATAATTTACAATCGTAATAAATGTTAGGTATTTTAATTTAAATGCCCAAAAATTCTTACTTTCTTCGATCTGGCCATAATGGAAAATGTTATAAAAAACGTTTATTTTGAGGCGCTCTCACACTGGAATAAGTTGGGCATCCCATTATCCCTGGTATAAAATATGAAGGAAATCGAGCATTACGCAAACATGCCCAAGCAAAACGGCATATGAAATTAGCATTGTCTCAAAAATTGTCACACAGCATGATTAACTTCACTGTTCCGGCAGACTTAAAGGAGGATTCACACATATCCAGGGCTGAACTAATGTGCGTTTTTCACAACGTTGTTTACGGGCTTAGTTACAACAGCTTAGACTGTCAGTTAAAACTAAGTTCTTCAATATTTTGCTACAGTAACAGCCCTATTCTAAAAAAACCTCCCAACTGAGTTGAGAGGAAAAATTTGAGAGATTTCTTGTGAGGCATATTTTGTGAGGCTATTCTTGCTGAAACCTCATAAGAAAAAAGCTTAAAAAAGTCACCACGTGAGGTAAAAAGCTTTTAGTTGTCAAACAGCTGTTTTAAGAAAAATAAGCAAACAAAAAAGTACATAACTTTCTCTTACTCTACTCTAGGATAAAAGGATCGCTTTTGTCTCGCAAACCCTTTAACACTTTCCTCCTACCGCCCGATTCCTCCTCTTCAACAATTGCCGCATATACAAATAATAGTTCCTCCATGCTAATTATAACACTCAATTCTCAATTTTTTAAAAAAAGTAAAATATTGATTTAAAACAAAACAAACACAGATGTTTTCTATTATGATGGCTGCTTTCACACGTCACAGATATTTGTGATAATAGTGAGCATTTGAGCTTTTGAATTTTCGCCAGAATAAGGTAACCATCACTATAGTGAGAAACATCGCTGTAGTGAGGTTGGTGACTTTTGTGAGGGCATGAGAATAGGGCTGTAAAATTGCTAATAAAATAAGTTGTGGCCATACCAAAGCATCAGCTATAACACGCAACGTATTGGCACCATACGCATGAGAAAAAGTAACTGATGCATTAAAAGAAAGTTTTTACTGTTCTGTAAGCAGCGACGCATCAAATATTGGAAACTTGAAAACGTTCAATACTTCGATGCTGAAACAGGAATACAACAAAAAATTTTAGATTTTTATGGAGACCCAAAAGAGGCTGCCAAAGACATTTTTGGAAATATCGTAAGAATAACAACTGAAAATAACCTTAACATTCAGCAAATTGCAGCATACAGTGCGGATAATGCGGCAGTTAATTACAGTGTTCATAATTCCTTATATAAAAAACTTAAAGAGGTAAACCATAAAATTGTAAAGGCAAATTGCAACTGCCATGTAATAAATTACTGCATCAAAAGTGCTTTAAATGCTTTATCTGTCGACGTACAAAATATTGTGATTAAAACCTTCAATGAATTTAGCTCATCAGCTTTGTCAAATGAAAAGTTAAAGGAATGTTTTGAGTTTGCATGTATCGAATACAAGCATCTGTTGGGCATGTTCCCACTCGATGACTTTCCCTTTTGCCTGCAATTGACAGATTATTACATTCTTGGCCTGCGGTTAAAAGGTACTTTTTACAAAAGGGGAAAAACAACTGCAGAAAAGAAATCTGGAAATTTGTATCTTATGGAATGTCAGATACTGAACTAAATAATGCGGATGAAGAATGCATTTCTAAAGGTTTATCAGAGGCGTATTTGTATTTTATTCATAATGTAATGCATGAATTCCAATCAGCTATACTAAAGCTTGAATGTGTTTATCTGTACTACTAGATTCCAGCATACGAAGATTCATCAAGCCATCTGGCTGTCTCCGGATCGAAAAACCACCAACCATATCTATCATGTTGTGATAGATGGAAGACACGTCTCCAATGTTTTAGATGTGCATGCGTTCCGAGATCCTAACATCGACTCGGACCACTATCCTGTTGCAACCAAGATTCACACCCGCCTCTGTGCAGCAACAAACGCACGTCAACAAACACAACGAAGGTTCGACGTCGAGAAGCTTCAAACACAAAAAATAGCCGAACGATTTTCTACTCGACTTGCACTCCTGGTCTCTGAGAGCATTCGTCAACAACTCGGTATAAGGAAACTGTGGGACAGCATTTCAAGCTCCTTACGTACAGCTGCAACCGAAACCATTGGTTTTCGGAAAATGCGAAAGAACAGCTGGTACGACGAGGAGTGCCGTGTTTCCGCGGAGAGAAAACAGCCTGCCTACCTCGCAGCGTTACGAGCGACCACTACACGTGCGGGATGGGATAGATACCGAAAGTTGAAAAGGGAAGCGAGACGCATTTGTAGACAGAAGAAGAAAGAGGCCGAAATGCGTGAGTACGAAGAGTTTGATAAGCTGGCCGACAGGGGTAATGCTCGAAAATTCTACGAAAAATTTGTCGGCTTAGAGAGGGTTTCAAGACCGGAGGATACTCTTGTAGAACCCCCAAAGGTGATCTAGTGACCGATGCCCGAGCATACTTAAATTATGAAGGGAACACTTCTCCAGCCTGCTGAATGGCAGTGAACGCAGAGAGCCAGGCGAAAGCGAACCCGATTCTCCAATCGATGACGATGGAGCAGAATTTCCATTGCCCAACCGTGAAGAAGTTCGAAATGCAATTACCAGTCTGAAGCATAACAAAGCAGCGGGTGCCAATGGATTGCCGGCCGAGCTATTCAAACACGGCGGCGAAGAACTGATAAGGAGCATGCATCAGCTTCTTTGCAAAATATGGTCAGACGAAAGCATGCCCAACGATTGGAATTTAAGTGTGCTCTGCCCAATCCACAAAAAGAGGGACCTCACAATCGGCGCCAACTACCGTGGGATAAGCCTCCTTAACATCGCGTATAAGATCCTATCGAGCGTATTGTGTGAAAGATTAAGGCCCACCGTCAACTAACTGATTGGACCTTATCAGTGTGGCTATAGACCTGGAAAATCAACAACCGACCAGATATTCACCATGGGCCAAATTTTGGAAAGAGCCGTGAAAGGAGAATCGACACACACCACCTCTTCGTCGATTACAAAGCTGCTTTCGACAGTACGAAAAGGTGCTGACTCTATGCCGCAATGTCTGAATTTGATATCAAAGTAGAACTAATGCGGCTGTGTAAACTGACGTTGGGCAACACCAAAAACTCCGTCAGGATCGGGAAGGACCTCGATACCAAACGATGTTTCAGACAAGGCGACTCCCTATGCTGTGACTTCTTCAACCTGCTTCTGGAGAAAATAATTCGAGCTGCAGAACTATATAGAGAAGGAACCATCTTCTATAAGAGTGTACAGCTGCTGGTGTATGCTGATGATATTGATATCATCGGTCTCAACACCCGCGCCGTTAGTTCTGCTTTCTCCAGACTGGACAAGGAAGCAAAAGAAATGGGTCTGGCAGTGAACGAGGGCAAGACGAGATATCTCATGTCATCAAACAAACAGTCGTCGCACTCGCGAATTGGCTCTCACGTCACTGTTGACTGTCATAACTTTGAAGTTGTAGCTAATTTCGTCTATCTTGGAACCAGCGTAAACACCACCAACAATGTCAGCCTGGAAATCCAACGCAGGATTGCTCTTGCCAACAGGTGCTACTTCGGATTGAGTAGGCAATTGAGAAGCAAAGTCCTCTCTCGACAAACAAAAACCAAACTCTATAAGTCGCTCATAATTCCCGTCCTGCTATATGGTGCAGAGGCCTGGACGTTGACAACAACTGATGAGTCGACGTTGCGGGTTTTCGAGAGAAAAGTTCTGCGGAAGATTTATGATCCTTTGCGCATTGGCCACGGCGAATATTGCATTCGATGGAACGATGAGCTTTATGAGATATACGACGACATTGACATAGTTCAGCGAATTAAAAGACAGCGGTTACGCTGGCTTGGTCATGTTGTGCGAATGGACGAAAACACTCCAGGTCTGAAAGTATTTGCCGCATTACCCGCGGGGGGAAGCAGAGGAAGAGGAAGACCTCCACTCCGTTGGAAGGGCCAAGTGGAGAAGGACCTGGCTTCGCATGGAATATCCAATTAGCGCCACGGAGCGAAAAGAAGAAACGACTGGCGCGCTGTTGTTAACTCGGCTATAATCGCGTAAGCGGTGTCTACGCCAATTGAGAAGGAGAATAGTTATTTATTAAATTTTACTTGCTACTAATAGTCAATCATACTCTTTCAGTTTTACCTTGAATTTAGTTGTCGGCTGCCGTAGCTTCGTGTCTGTTTTATTAGCTTTCAACTTGATTTTCTGGCGTTGAGATTAGGATGTTATTTGTTGAAAAATTGAAAAATTTCATTTCAGCAATAAAAGAGAGGAAATATAATAATATTTCGTTAGGTTAAGTTGAAAGAAAGCATATGTTACCATATGAGGTTATATGATTTGGGAGGATAAGAAAACCTAAACTTCAGCTATCAACGATGTACCAAAACAGAGTGAGATTTGTGTAAAGAGGTGTCTTTAAGAGACCTTTAAAGTCAACAATACTACAGAGAAACCTAGGCCTTAGGATCAGATAATAAAAGAAGCTGACTAAAGTATCCGGCTTGTTGTTTTTGCTTAGCTCGCAAGATGCAAGTTAGTTCTTATCGAGATCACTTAAAGGTGATGCCGTTGCGATGGTGTCTGAACATAAGGAAAGTTGTGTAAGGTGAGTGGGTATCATAGAATATGCAAATAGAAGAATATGCAAGAAGAGGGCTCCAAGTTTCGCATGCTTTGATTATATAGGCACTGCTCATATTAGTAACCTCCACGTGTATCTTTTTACTATGTAAGTGAGTTTAGGTCACCTCAGACGTTCTCAAATCGCACCGACTTTGATTAATTAAGGCAAGATTCCTCTAGTAAAAAGTTAGAAGTTTGATTACGTTTCATTCGATCGCTCATAGCCGAAAACCCTGTACTGGATTCTTAACACTCCAGTGGTCGCGCCCCTATTTGTGCTAGTCGTGCGTACTACATGTGTAGAATATTTTAGACATAAGGGTTTGAAACGAAATATTCGTAAATAAAAAAAATATGTTTTAATAATAATAAGTAACAGTTTATTATAAAACCAAATCAACCAAAAAATGTTCATTTTAAACATATTAGGAACTTAAAATCAGACTTCTTGCGAATAACTAAAAAATAACGTAAAATTTTGACTTCCAATCCAAAATGACTAATTTTTTATTTGCTTATATCAAACAACTCCGATTCTTCAATTTCGGTGCAGTCTGGACAAAGAAGAAACTGATGATCAGGACAAATTCATTTTTTACATGTGTAGCATTGCTTTCTTGTCGACTTGTGTCGCGCTCTGCCACAAAAGAAACATTTTCCGACTCGACCGGTATTTGGGGGTTTTGCTGGACCGGGATTCATTTCCGGTGGATCATTTAGGCCCAAAAGAATTTTAGCTTTCATTTTTATAGATTTTGTAACACTTCCAGTATACATTCTCCGCTTTATGCAAGGAGCCACGAGCTCGAAACCAATTTCATGTAAATAATCTTTTCGTGACTTGTTACTGTAGCCATGGTTTATTTTATGTATAACATAACCGTTTATGGCACTTATATTCATCAAATCTAAGAATACAGTAAGAGGCCAGCGTCTAGAATTCCTGGAGACATCGTAAGAACCGCACATCTTGTCCACAATATCTACGCCATATTTGTTATTATTATAAAATGTAATCATTTTTGGCTTACGTTTATCTCCTGTGTGCGAGTCGATATTGCCGTCATAGTGCATAGAAGAATAAATTAGCACTACCTTATTTTTTTTTGGAACATATGACACTTAAGTACCTTCTTTTTGAAAGCCAAATACTGAATCGTTTTCTTTTCTATCTTTGGTATTTTTAAAACTTTGTGGAATTTGCGGTTTATTTTTTTTACAATGCCAACAACAGTGATCGTTTTACTCACAAGCTCTTTGCATTGATCTATATTCGTAAACCAATTATCCATGGTAACAGTGCGTCCCGAATGTTTTACGGGAGTAAGCATTCGTTCCACTATATCCACAACCCTATTAGACTGTTCATATGGACCTGGCGGCTGGGCATCTGCATATATTTCCAAATGGTAAGAGTACGGTACTTTAGCGTCAGCTAACAAAAAGATTTTTATACCATACTTGGCAGGTTTGTTTGGGATATATTGCCTGAAACTGCAACGTCCACGAAAAGATATAAGCTGTTTATCTAAAGTCAGGTTTTCACCAGGTATAAATTGTTTTTGAAGGTTGGCAACAAGTTTCTCAAAAATTTCTCTCACAGGAGCCAGCTTGTCATGCTTTTGACGTATTCTTCGGTCTCTTATATCGTCGAATCTGATTGCTCAGGAATCTAAATCTGTTTTGTAACATGTAAAGATAAATTAATTCGGTACCTGTACCTCGATTCATGTTCCAAAACTCTTTCAAATTCAGTCTTCCAGATTTCTGACAACCTATCACAAACAGCATACCAAGAAATGCTCTAATTTCCAAAATATCTGTTAGTTAAGCATCTCTATCTCTGGAAAACTTAAATTTTACTTGTTCAATGTATATTTTAGTGGAGTTTACTATGATTTCCATGACGGAGTAGTCAAAATACAGTTCAAAACATTCTAGCTCAGTCTTGGCATTTCTTGCTGCGTCTTTAGGCCCTGCATGTTCTCTAAGAATGTTACAAGCCCGAGTTCTTGTGACTGGGTAAGGACTTTTCCTCCACTTAGTACCATTTTTAGATGTTAAATATAGATTTCCGAGGGAACTTAGTGGTATATCATCATCGGATTCTATATCGGATTGCTGAGTGACTTGTTCAACATTTTCTAAGTCAGACTCGCTGTTACCTACTTCCTGTTCTGTGTCCGTACTATGTGGAGATTCTTCCAAGCAGTCTTCATCTAACAAATCATCTTCATAATCACTCTCCACTAAATCTTCATCATCAGTGTCTTCTTCTTCCAGCCATCTACAAATTCTTTCTTCTTCACTGCGTAAAACCATTTTTCTGAAAAAAAAATACCCGCTCTAGTTCCAGCTAACTTTCTAATTATCTGTACATATCATAACAACTTCAATAAAAGGTAATAAATATACTTACAACAAATAAACATATACCGCAGCTCGCAAAAAAATGTCACGCCAGTGGTCGAGCGTACTACAATAGAAGAACTTTTCTTTTGGCTTCAAAAATCTCCAACACTCGCTAGCATCGGTCGCCGAAAACACACTGAATGTGTTTGTTGTTTACTAATAGAGGATTAATGAGACTGTCGGTGTAACGGTACATGAATAAGCGAAAATATTCAAGTATTTACACAAGTGGTCTACTATTGTAGCACGCGCGACTACTGGAGTGTTAATTTTGCCATAGACACATAATATTGAATGTATTATAAGAGTAAGATGATACTATTCACATTTTTGGTGAGAATATTTGCATGTTTAAAACTCAAAGATATAATAATTTTATAAAAAAAGTAGCATTGTTTTTTGACAAGGACGTCTATCCGGAGTATGTTCTTTATAAATATTATTTTGATATTGTCTTCATGTGTTGGGAGAAAAATATAAATTATCGGACCTTTCTGAAGGTTGTCCATCGATTTCCGTATTTATGGATAAAAAATATGATATCTAGAATCTACTGGAATTGCAATCAGACGGGGGTTAATTTATTAAAAATAATATTTCAATATAAAATATAAATAAAATTCGAATCAAATACCACAATAATAAATTTTATTTAAGTTTTCTGATTGAATTCTTTGACATGTCCGAACATATTTTCAAAACGCCACGAATTTGCATAATAATAAAGCATTCATCGCCATATTGCTGGTAAATTACGACAATAAAAGTTTTTAATTCAAGATAATTATTTAATAATTATCACTCAACAGCATCTCAATCGAATATTAGGCGAGACAAAGGGTGTGTAATTGTTAAGTAACTAAACAAGAAAGCCACGTGTGGCTGAATATGTATGTAGTTATTGCGAACACTATTCAACAATAATGAAATATGTTAACACAATATATTACTAAAAATAACAATAATGAAATATGTAAATACATTATATTACTAATAATAACAATTATGAAATATGTAAATACTAGAGGACCCTTCCACGCTTCACTGTAGCTGATACACAGATAATACTACTACTACCATCTACATATATGATTTCTATTAGTTGGATTATAAATAATAGTTAATAAGATATAGCATTTTCGTGAAACAACTTGTGTAAGTTTACAAAAAAGGTGCGTGGAGTCCCTACGCGCGGATGAAGTTATACTTCTGAGTGATATTCCAAGAAATGCATATCATTTTGTATGAAAGAAAACTAGAAAACTTAAATTCACATTTCATAAATTTATTATAGTTTATTATCTCCCCGAGCATGCCTTTGCCAACAAGTCGTCTTTTCGCGACGATGGCAAAAGCTAAAAATCATAAATTGCACAACTTTCTGGTGCTTCTCGCAAAAATCTGCGTCGATATGTATTCACGATCATACGTATACATACATACATATTTACACATGTTTGTAGGCGAAGCTGCTACAGCGGCCATTACTTTACTTATGCCATAGAAATTCCATTGCTACGAATATGGAAATGACAATGAAATATTGCAAATATGCAAGTTAACAATAGTTAACTCACTGTAGCGCTCATGCTGCCAAAATTGCAAAGCTTGCAGTCTGCATCGTTCACTTCATGCGCGATCAAATTAAATGTTTGGTCAGCTGAGGTAATTCGATCAGCACGATGCATGAGCATGGCACATGAGCGTGGGAAGTGCCTATGCTAGCAATAACGTCGACGCTAACGGCAGCAGCGACGGAAAAAATAGTAAGCTAGCAGTGGGCTTACAAATTGAACAATAAATCAGTTTTAGAACGAAACTCAAAGTGTAAATATCATTTTATAAATAACTCCGGGTAGACGACAACACCGTCGCTGCCCTATAGAAGTTATAACAAAAGGATAAAAAATAACTGGCGCCCAACCAGAGGAAACCCACGGAGAAAGGAACACCACCACCACCATCACCTGGAATCAAGAGAGGAATCAAGACACCAACCAATAAATAATGTAAGTGAAACTTTTTTTCTCTCCGCCTTCTGTTTGTAATTATATCAGTGAAAATTTGACAATTTAAGTGTGGTTAGTGTGGTTGTAATAAACAGGATTGCACTTTGAACTCGTGTTTCCCGTTTTTGTTTTTTTGTTTGCACTTACGTCCGCTACCCGTTCGTGCCATCTTAGCTGCCTTGCATGAGCAAACTTGAGACTAGTGAACTGTTGGACAGACTTGACAACCAACTTTTGACAAGCAAACGTCTCAGGCGCGAACAAGACAGTGAACAACAACTGCAGGGTATTATCAATGCGGCCGTCAGCGCCGCACTACAAGTACAAAGGAAAGACTTTGAAACCAAGGTAGAACAGCTTACAAACTAGTTTCGGGCCACAACTGTGGCAGCTGCTGAAGTTATGACTTACGAACCAATAAAAATCATAGACGGGGTAGAATGTCATGAAGGTCTGGATGCAATTAAATCACTTCCAGAGTTCGATGGCTCACAGGAGCAATATGTCTTCTGGCGGCAGGCAGCTATGGTCGCGTATGATATATTTAAAACCTACGTGGGTAGTTCAAAACACTACCAAGCTGTCCTCGTAATTCGCAACAGAATTAGGGGATCGGCTGATGCAGTTTTAGCATCATTCAACATGGTCCTTAATTTCGACGCTATCATTAGCCGTTTAGATTTTACATATTCAGACAAGCGACCATTGCACTTGCTCGAGCAAGAGCTAGCAACGCTAAGGCAAGGACAATTGTCGATTATTCAATTTTATGAGGATGTTGAGAAAAAACCAACACTTCCCACAAATAAAACTACAATGACATTTGATACCAACCAGGCACGGTGCGTGAATGACAAGCATAGGGCCGATGCGCTGCGCGTATTCGTCTCTGGGTTAAGGAGAAACTTCACGGATGTTCTCTTTTTGGCCCAGCACAAAGATTTGCCCTCGGCTTTTGCAATGGCCCAGGAAATAGAAGGAAATCACGATAGGCACGCATTTGCGACCCAATTTGCAAGAACGTTGGAGGAAAAAAACCTTAGACAACCTCAAAACCGATCTTATCAGAAGCAGTCCGACATTCAGTATAGGACTGGAAATAATCCTTATTTTACCAAGGAGCAAGGAGCTCGCCCTCCAAAGCGCGACCAAGTTGAGAAAATTGAAGTCGATCCATCCTCGATTGGATTGCGCATAACTCAAGTTTACCTATAGCACACCCCTTTAGCAATAGTCAACAACAAGGTGCGTTCAAGAGACCTGCGAATTCTCAAAGAACGTCGGACTACAGACGCCAGAGTATTAACCACTTGACGGAAGAAAAAAGCAAAGTGTATGAAAAGCAGTACGATCAAGCCGCTTATGATGCAGCGGCAGAAATAGAAGCTGAAAATTAAGCTGAATAGGAAGAAGATGCGCTTAATTTTTTAGCGGAGAGTCCCTGCTCCCGTTCATCCAACGAACAGTAGAAATTCTTAATTGACACCAGGGCGTCAAAAAGTTATTTAAAGCCTAATATAAGCCTTTTATCCTCTGTCCCAGTACACACCCCGTTTGAGGTTAAATCAATTCACGGATTTAACAAAATCGAGAGTAAAAGCTTCATTACGATGTTTGGCATAAATAGCCCTTTTTTCCTTTTACCCGGTATCACTACTTTTGACGGCATAATTGGACTCGACCTATTGACACAGACGGAAGCAACTATTGACCTGACGTCAGAATTGATCTACATTAATGGTGGGTCTGAAACTCTGAGATTCCACAAATTTTCTCAAGTCAATTTCACAAAAATTGAAGACACAGAAGTTTCAGCTAACGCCCGTGCAGATTTTCTACAGATGATGACAAAGCACTTGAAGGCATTTGCCGACTCGAGCAAGTTACTCCCGTTTAACACCAATGTTGTTGCCACCATTCGCACAGAGGACAATGAGCCAGTCTACTCCAAAATGTACCCATTCCCAATGGGAGCCACTGACTTTGTGAGCCAAGAAATCAAGGATCTGCTTAAAAATGGTATCATTCGACCATCTAGGTCTCCGTATAACAACCCCATATGGGTTGTCGGGAAAAAAGGCACAGACCTCACAGGCGCGCCTAATAAGCGGTTGGTGGTAGATTTCCGAAAATTGAACTCCAAAACCATCGCAGACAAGTACCCAATGCCGAGTATCAGTATGATACTTTTAAACCTGGGAAAGGCCAAGTATTTCACCACCCTAGACTTGAAATCTGGATACCATCAAATTATGTTAGCAGAACACGATAGGGAAAAGACTTATTTTTCAGTAAACGGAGGAAAGTATGAATTCGGTCGTTTGCCCTTTGGGTTAAAAAATGCTTCTAGCATTTTCCAGAGGGCCATAGATGATGTTCTGCGTGATATGATTGGTAAAACCTGCTATATCTACGTCGATGATGTCATAGTGCCACGTACACCATGTTGGACAAGTACTAAAGAGCCTTTATGATGCCAATATGAAGGTGTCAAAGGAGAAGTCACAGTTTTTTAAAGAAAGTGTAGAGTTTCTGGGATTTGTTGTTACGAAAGATGGGACAAAAACTAGCCCAGACAAGGTTAGGACGATCAGAGATTTTAAGCAACCAAGCAACTTGTTCGAGCTGAGATCTTTTATTGGTCTGGCGAGTTACTATAGGTGCTTTATAAAGGACTTCACAGCAATAGCAAGACCCTTAACAAGCCTGTTAAAAGGTGAGAGCTGAAGAGTTTGCAAGTTCCGTTCAAAAAATATCCCGGTATCCTTTGATAAAATCCAGACGGCTGCGTTCGATAAGCTTAGAAATATTCTTGCTTCCGAAAATGTTATTCTTCATTACCCAGATTTTTAAAAACCATTCGATTTGACTACTGATGCCTCCTCAAGTGGCATAGGTGCAGTACTATTCCAGGGAAATAGACCCATAACAATGATCTCGAGGACGCTGAAGGATAGGGAGATAAACTACGCGACAAACGAAAAGGAACTATTAGCTATCGTTTGAGCCTTTGACAGCCTCCGACACTACCTCTACGTTAAGAGTGACATACGAATCTATACAGATCATCAACCTCTAGTTTTCGCGGTCTCGGATAGAAACCCAAATTCCAAGATAAAACGTTGGAAAGCGCGAATTGAAGAGAGTGGCGCAAAGGTATTTTACAAACCTGGGAAAGAAAACTACGTTGCGGACGCATTATCGCGTCAAAGTATTAACGTTTTACAGGAGTCAGCAAAATCCGATGCAGCGGCAGCACACAGTGAAGTATCTTTAACTCATGTGATTGAGACTATCGATAAGCCCCTGAATTGCTTCAGGAATCAGATAGTTATAGAAGAGTCTTCTACCCCCACTAAACGGACATTTATTTTGTTTAGCACAAAGACTCGTCATCAGATCATCTTTAACAACTGGGAGAAATTCCTAGCAGTAGTAAAAGAAGTCGTAAGGCCACACGTAGTAAATTCTCTACACTGCGAACTGCACGTTTTGGCACGCATTCAGGAGGACTTGGTCAGAATTTTCCCTGCCACCAAATTCTGGCACTGCAAGAACATGGTAACAGATGTTGTTAACAAAGACGAGCAGAAGGAGATAGTAACGATGGAGCATAATAGGGCACATAGAGCCGCCCAGGAGAATGTAAAACAGATTCTACTCGATTACTATTTCCCGAAAATGGGCAAAATTGCGGCGGAAATTGTTGCAAACTGCAAAGTATGTGGAAAGGCGAAGTATGATAGGCATCCAAAGAAGCTAGAAATGGGTGTTACGCCTATACTTTCCCGTGTAGGAGAATTCATCCACATTGACATCTTTTCAACTGCAGGAAAGCACTTTTTGACAGCCATAGATAAGTTCTCCAAGTTTGCTTTGGTTCAGCCAGTGGCGTCACGCACTATCGCAGATATAAAAACGGGCATTCTGCAAATCATCAACATTTTTCCTCAAATAGAAACTGTGTACTGTGACAACGAACCTTCATTTAATTCAGATACAATTCGATCATTGCTGAAAAGCCAATACGACATCAATATAGTAAATGCGCCACCGTTGTACAGTACGTCAAACGGACAAGTGGAAAGATTCCACAGCACTCTCGTGGAAATCGCCAGATGTCTAAAACTGCAAAGACAGATACAAGACGTAGTTGAACTCTTTCTTCAGGCCGCCGTGGAATATAATAGGTAGTTCCATTCAGTAACAGGCGTGAGGCCGATTGAGGTTATCCATGCCAACTTACACATTTTCCCGGATATTGCTGCCAGACTAGAGAAAGCCCAACACGAACAGCTGGAGCGGAGTAATGCCCACCGCCAAAATAGAATCTTCGAAGTTGGAGAAAAGGTCCTGGTAAAGTCCAACAAGAGACTAGGCGACAAGGTCACTCCACTGTACGTCGAGGAAAGGATAGACGCTGATCTAGGAACAACCGTTCCTATTAAAGGGAATAATACTTTTTTTTACATAGTTTTTATTTTGAATTTCAGGCATACGCGCATTGCGCTGACAGCTTCCAAATTAACGGACTACTCGCACGCGGACTACATACGGATCCTGGACGGTACTGCAGTAATTTGGAACGAGACGAGGTACATAAGGCACATATCAAACTTAACGGAATATGAACAATACATACAAGAAACCACAGACTTGATTAGCGTTTTCCCACAATCACACATGAGGAAGATCCTACATAGAAGTAGACACCAGGCATTTACGTACTTTATTAGGGACATTAGGAGTACATCATAGGCATGCTCGGAGCCTAAACTTTTTGGGCTCCGCCCTGAAGGTAATAGCCGGCACGCCTGACTTCAATGACTTACTACAAACAAGACTAACGGAACAAGAGCTAATACAGTCAAACAATAGGCAGATCGTCATTAATTCTAAAACTCAGGAGCAGATTAACGCCTTCACGAAAACGGTCAATGAAATTCTCAATGTAAAGAAAAGGGAAGAAATAGATTCATCGCACCTCTATGAAACACTTTTGGCTAGAAACAGAATTTTAACACCAGAGATTCAAAATTTAATAATTACAATCACACTGGCTAAATTCAATATAATAAACCCTGCTATTATTGATGCAGCTGATTTGGAGGCGGTTATGAAGGAGAATTTCACAGAAGTTACAATAACCCAATTGCTTAGCATAGCTAGAGTTAAGGTTTTAGCAAGTAAGGAAGTTGTAAGTTTTATTATCGGTTTTCCTAGACCTAAGTTATTATGTAAGAAGATTACTATTTTTCCCGTATCGCATGCTGGCCGTATGTTACATTTACTGCACAACATTATAGCTGACTGCGGAGGCAAGATTACTGCTGTTATATCCTGCATTGATACGCCAATGGTAACGTTCTGTAAAGAAGCCGAAACTGAAACTTACGCAAAAAGCCTACACTCCGGCGCTGTAGCACACTGTGCCACCAAGCCCAGCGTCGTCGTCGACGATGTCGTCGTCGTCAATGGTATAGTTTTGATAAACGATGCAATAGTCAAGGCTAGCATAGAAAATGGCCCTGAAATGTTTATTAATGGCACTTATCTTGTTACATTCGAACGCACCGCGTTTATCAATGGCACCAAATACGTTACTCTCAATGGATACTCGAAGAGACTTCCACAACAAGCTGCCTCAGCACGGATCAACATAACCTCCCATCATACCCTACTAAGCATACCATTTCTCCACAAGCTAAGTGAAGAAAACTTGTGGCACATCACTGAATTACGCATACGAACGATTGCTACACCACTAGTAACCGCAGTAATTTGTGCCACAATCGCCGTAATCCTTGCTGGATCAATCATCTTACTAAAGTGTTGGCGGCGAAGAGAAACTTCTAAGGCGGTGCGTCAAGTGGTGGAAATGTTGGGTATGGCCGAGGACGACCATGTTTTGAAGGAGGGTGTAGTTAACAATAGTTAACATACTGAAGTTCCCATGCTGCCAAAACTTGCAATGCATGCAGTCTGCATCGTTCACTTCATGCGCGATCAAATTAAATGTTTGGTCAGCCGTTGTAATTCGATGTTCGGCTCGTTGCATGAGCATGGCACATGAGCGTGGGAAATGCTTATGCAAGAAATTAGAGACCGACGCCAACGACAGCAGCGACGGTAAGAATAGTAGGCTAGCAGTAAGCTTACGAATTATTAAATAAACAGTCTTAGAATGAAACTCAACGTGTTAATACATTTCAAAGTAACTTTGGGTAGTCGACAACACCGTCGCTACCGCAGAAGGAGTTATAGAAAGTTTATCAAAAATAACTAACACATTTCAAAGTAACTTTGAGTAGTCGCTACCGCAGAAGGAGTTATAGAAAGTGATCAAAACTAACTTACATGCAAGAAAATCGGTTTTATACCTAAATGTGAAGTTCTGGAATTTTTCCAAATGCACTGCCGTTTTGGCTTTATGCCAACTTCAGTAAAATGGAGAAGGTTAATTTACTTTAATATGTGACGTTAATGACTTGAATCAACTCGAAATGGATTGCTTAATGTTTAAATGCAGGAAAACCGGTTTTATACCTAAATGTAAAATTGTAGAATTTTTCCAAATGCACTGCCGTTATGGCTTTATGCCAACTTCAGTAAAATGGTGAGGGTTTATTAATTTTAATATGTGAAGCTAATGATGTGAAGCAGATCTTTGTGGATTTCTAATTGTGTATATGTAAGAAAATCGTTTTTATACCTAAATGTAAAATTCTGAAATTTTTCGATATGCACTACCGTTTTGGCTTTATGCCAACTTCTGCAAGATGACGAAGGTTAATTAACTTTAATATGTGAAGCTAATGATTTGAAGCCATTCTGCATAGATTGCCAAATGTGCAAGTTAGTTTTGATTACTTTCTATAACTCCTTCTGCGGTAGCGACGGTGTAGATATTTTTGATCACCTTTCTATAACTCCAAAATCGTGGAATTTTTGTCAAATGCACTGCCGTTTTGGCTTTATGCCAACTTCTCTAAGATGAAGAAAGTTAATAAACTTAAGTATGTTAAATTAATGATTAAAGGCAATTCAATATCGACTGCAAAATGTGTATATGCAAGAGAATCGGTTTTATACTTAATGTAAAATTCTGGAATTTTTCCAAATGCACTGGCGTTATAGCTTTATGTATATTTGCGTAAGATGATGATGCTAAGTTTACTTTATTATGTGAAGCTAATGATTTGAAGCAATTCGTTGTGGTTTTTTAAAATGTGTATATGCAAGAAAATGGGTTTTATACCTAAATGTAAAATTCTGGAATTTTTCCTAATGCATTGCCGTTTTGGCTCTATGCCAACTTCTGTAAGATGAAGAAGGTTAATTAACTTTAATATGTTAAGCTAATGATTTGAGGCCATTCGACATAGATTGCAAAATGTGTATATGCAAGAAAATAGGTTTTATACCTTAATGTAAAATTGTGGATTTTTTTCAAATGCACTGCCGTTATGGTCTTATGTCCACTTGAGTAAGACGATAAGGGTTAATTAACTTTAAAATGTGAAGCTAACGATTTGAAGCAAATTGATATGGATTTCTAAATGGGTACATGCAAGAAAATCGGTTTTATACCTAAATGTAAAATTCTGGAAATTTTTCCAATGCTCTGTCGTTTTGGCTTTATGCCAACTTGAGCAAGATGATGAGGGTTAATTAACTTTAGTATGTGAAGCTAATGATTAAAGCAATTCGTTGTGGATTTTTAAATGTGTATATGCAAGAAAATCGGTTTTATACCTAAATGTAAAATTGTGGACTTTTTTCCAAATGCACTGCCGTTTTGTCTTTATGTCAACTTCAGTAAGATGAAGAAGGTTAATTAACTTTAATATGTGAAGCTACTTATTTGAAGCAACTTGGTATGGATTTTTAATTGTGTAGATGAAAATAAATCGGTTTTATACCTAAATGTAAAATTGTGGAATTTTTCCAAATGCACTGTCGTTTTGGCTTTATGCCAACTTCTGTAAGATGACGAAGGTTAATTAACTTGAATATGTGACGTTAATGATTTGAATCAACTCGATATGGATTGCTAAATGTTTAAATGCAGGAAAATCGGTTTTATACCTAAACGTAAAATTGTGGAATTTTTCCAAATGCACTGTCGTTTTGATTTTATGCCAACTTCTGTAAATTGAAGAAGGTTAATTAACTTTTATATGTTAAGCTAATGATTTGAGGCAATTCGTTGTCTACTTCTAAATGTGTATATGCAAGAAAATCGGTTTTATACCTATGTAAATGTAAAATTATGGATTTTTTTCCAAATGCACTGCCGTTTTAACTTTATGCCAACTTGAGTAAGATGATGAGGGTTAATTAACTTTAACCCTGGTCGAGACCAACGGTCTTATACACTTAGTCGAGACCAATGGTGCTTGGCTAGGCCAAGTGGTGTTTACATACATTTGTATGCAAATACGTGTTGTATTTACGCTCATATATGTACAATATGGATACATTTTTGAAATTTCTTACCTCTTGATTTTATTGAAATCAAATAGACCGCCTTGTTCACGCTTGGCGTGGCAATAGCGTTCACAAAAAATGTAACATTTTGAGAAAAATTACATTTTTTCTTAACCTTTTAAAACGCTCTCAAAGTATTTGACCCAGGTAGGTCAAATAAATTGCACCGGGTAGGTTATTTAAAGAGCTTTCAGGAAATGTATAATGTAATAATTTGTGAGTAGTTATCACAAAAACAATGATAAGTACAGGCTTCACCATGTCCCCTCTTTTGTTTCACTACAGTTTGGGGGGTATGGGGTCGGGGGGATTTGGTTGGGTTGGGCTTGGGAGGAACCCGAAGAGCAGCCACTTCCACGCGGTGGGTTCTGGGTGACCAATACAGGTTAGCTGAGAGCTGCAACAATTTTCACCTTGCGCTGTGGCGCGCCGCCTTTTCGCTCGCATCTCGGGAACGGTTCGTCCTACGGCCATGATCACATATACCATTTCGGTAGCAAATGACGCGACAAATAACTTTTGTTTTGTACATTTTGCCATGAGATGCGTATTTCAGGAGCTAGGTAGACAATTTAACGATTTTAGGCGAATTTCCGAAATTTCAAGGCCGGAGTTGGGGTTGAAGATGCAATCCGATCTCAAAACAAAAAGTTGCATTGGAATCAGGAAGTACTAAGGCAATTTTTCCGCACTATTAGAAATCCCTAATCGAAAAAAGTCCGGAATCGACCCACCCTACTGCGGAATACCCTTTCAAGAGCTTCGATGTGCTCTTGAAGTTAAGTGCTAAAGACGATAATATCATCCAAGTAGAGCATGCAAATTTTTTCGATCAAGCCATCTAATACCGTATTCATTAGTCTTTGGAAGGTCGACGGTGCATTTTTAAGCCCGAACGGCATACGCAAAAATTCAAAATGGCCGCTCTGAGCGGTAAAAGCTGTTTTTATTCTATCATCTGGATCCATTTCAATCTGATGGAATCCCTTTGTTAGATCGATAGTGCTAAAATACATGCATTTACCAAGCTTATCAAGTACTTCATCCATGATCGGAATTGGATACTTGTCGCCTACAGTGATATCGTTCAACTTGCGATAATCTACTACTATTTGCCATTTTTGAACATTAGAAGCATCAAGCTTCTTCGGCACAACCCAGATTGGTGCAGAATAAGGTGATTTGCTGTGGCAAATTATACCCTGTTGCAACATTTCTTTTATTTGTTTGTCTACTTCTAATTTGTGTATTTGGGGATACCTATAGGATCTGACGTATATAGGATCTTCAGGTATCGTCTTAACTTTATGTTTAATCTTATTTGTGAACGTTAGATTGTCACCTTCCCTATAAAATATACTATTGTATTTATTTAAAAGTTGTTTTATAATGGTAATGGTTCGAGTCGAAATCTAAAATCTTTGGAATTACTAGTTATGCTTAAATTTTCGAAAAATTGGCATGGCTTTGTAGCAATATTATCTACAAACTTATATACTACATCGTTTAAAATAATAAATTTGCGAACAATATCAATTTTAGCGTTTAGTTTTTGGAGAACATCGAACCCTAAAAAACCGTCTTATTTTGACGAAAAATCGAAAACGTAAAATATTAAATCTATTTTTCCGCTCTTATTATGCAATTTTTGATTTTTATTTAATGTTATCTCCCCTGTAACTGTTGTGAGAGTAATTGATTTCGTTTCTAAAACTTTTGATTTGAAACGGTTAGGTCTAATTAAGCTTACTGAGGAGCCTGTATCAATTAGAAACTTTAAAGGGCGGTTATCGAATTTTAATTCAACTTTTAGTAAGTATCCAAGGCCTCTAGCCGAAAATTTTCGCTATCCTGCTCCATAGGTTCAGGATTTCCGAAACGCTTAATTCTAGACTGATTTTAATTACTTATCCGATTATTGTACATTTGTTGTGGATTCACTATTGGGTTATTATGTGAGGACTGCGGGTTACTAAAATTGTTACGAATATTAAATTGTGGGTGATATGTTTAATTTTCTGCATTATTACCACAACGGGCATTGTAGTACGGCGTTTGTTGAACATTAGAAAAATTATGACTAGTTGGATAATACCGCTGCATATCGGTAAAACTATTATTATTAGGAGTATATTGTTGAGCATTCACAAAAGTATTGCCAGCATTAACTAACGCTACTAAATGAAATGGCAATTCTCTCTTATGAATTTTTAAACTAATTTGCTTTAACTCAGAACTAAGAAAATTTATGGTTGAAGTATTTGACTCTCTTAATTTTACGTTATCTTTTATTTTACAAACCCCTGTGTTTCTTTCTTCGCAAAGTAGCCTTACACTATCTTTACACCTTATGTTATTAATTAATAATATTGCAGTTGTGACTGGTGTAGGATCTGCAAACTCATCAATTAAAAGAGCTCTCAACGTTTTCCATGTTGCACGTTGTTCTCTTCTTACTACGTCCAATGCCGGGCCACGAAGAGTACTTACTATGCATTGAAAATAAAATGGTTTCTCTCACTAAGAGTATGCGATGCTGGAATCAGCGCATTTAGGCAATCAATAAACATCACTAAATAATTTCTATCCCCATCAAATGGAGCGACCAACTTAATGCTTTGTACGGTACGCGCTCTAGCTTCAGCCATTGTTAGTGATGTTGTTTTTAAAAAGCTTGTTGAAGTTGTTGCTAATTCAGTGCTGCTATTGCACTCACCTGTGTTACTTTTCCTAGGCTAACTATTGTTGTCTGTGAAGTAGTTGGTGTAGCTTTGACGTTCATACAAACTAACTGCTGACAAAGCTCATTAACTTCGTCGTCACACATTGCCTCAAATCATTAGCTTCACATATTAAAGTTAATTAACTTTCTTCATCTTGCTCAAGTTGACATAAAGCCATAACGGCAGTGCATTTGGAAAAATTCCATAATTTTACATTTAGGTATAAAACCGACTTTCTTGCATTTAAACATTTAGCAATCCATATCGAGTTGATTCAAATCATTAACGTCACATATTCAAGTTAATTAACCTTCGTCATCTTACAGAAGTTGGCATAAAGCCAAAACGGCAGTGCATTTGGAAAAATTCCACAATTTTACATTTAGGTATAAAACCGATTTTTTTGCATGTACACATTTAGAAATCCATATCAAGTTGCCTCAAATCATTAGCTTCACATATTAAAGTTAATTAACCTTCTTCATCTTACTAAAGTTGGCATAAAGCCATAACGGCAGTGCATTTAGAAAAATTCCACAATTTTACATTTAGGTATAAAACCGATTTTCCTGCATTTAAACATTTAGCAATCCATATCGAGTTGATTCAAATCATTAACGTCACATATTCAAGTTAATTAACCTTCTTCATCTTACAGAAGTTGGCATAAAGCCATAACGGCAGTGCATTTGGAAAAATTCCACAATTTTACATTTAGGTATAAAACCGATTTTCCTGCATTTAAACATTTAGCAATCCATATCGAGTTGATTCAAATCATTAACGTCACATATTCAAGTTAATTAACCTTCGCCATCTTACAGAAGTTGGCATAAAGCCAAAACGGCAGTGCATTTGGAAAAATTCCACAATTTTACATTTAGGTATAAAACCGATTTTCTTGCATGTACACATTTAGAAATCCATATCAAGTTGCTTCAAATCATTAGCTTCACATATTAAAGTTAATTAACCTTCTTCATCTTACTAAAAGTTGGCATAAAGCCATAACGGCAGTGCATTTGGAAAAATTCCACAATTTTACATTTAGGTATAAAACCGATTTTCCTGCATTTAAACATTTAGCAATCCATATCGAGTTGATTCAAATCATTAACGTCACATATTAAAGTTAATTAACAATCTTCATCTTACTAAAGTTGGCATAAAGCCAAAACGGCAGTGCATTTGGAAAATTCCAGAATTTTACATTTAGGTATAAAACCGACTTTCTTGCATGTACACATTTATAAATACATATTAAATTGCATCAAATCATCAGCTTTACATACTAAAGTTAGTTAACTTTCTACTTCTTACTCAAGTTGATATAAAGCCATAACGGCAGTGCATTTGGAAAAATCCCAGAATTTTACATTTAGGTATAAAACCGATTTTCCTGCATTTAAACATTTAGCAATCCATATCGAGTTGATTTAAATCATTAACGTCACATATTCAAGTTGATTAACCTTCGTCATCTTACAGAAGTTGGCATAAAGCCAAAACGGCAATGCATTTGGAAAAAATCCACAATTATACATTTGGGTATAAAACCGATTTCCTTGCATATACACATTTAGAAATCCATACCTAGTTTCTTCAAATCATTAACTTCACATATTAAAGTTAACTAACTTTCTTCATATTACTAAAGTTGACATGAAACTATAACGGCAGCGTATTTGGAAAAATTTCATAACTTTACATTTAGGTATAAAACTGATTTTCTTGCGTGTACAAGTTAACATAAGCTGCCCTTTAACAACAATAAAGTCCGCGCGTGGCCTGAGTCAGCGAATCCACATTCTCACACTCTCAGCTAGCAGTTAACATAAGCAGCACTTTGTCAACAACAAAGTCCGTGCGTGGCCTGAGTCAACGAATTCACATTCCCACGCTGACGGGTAAGGCACAGCGGTAGCGGCAAACTGCCAACGCAAGCGTCGGTGTCGTATCCGCTGCAATAACTATACAACTACTACTAACAACGAATTGCGGGACACAACACTAAGACAAGGTGCAGGGACTTATTTAAGACATTAGTTATGGAATGTAAGGGTCAGTTTGTATTAGAGAACTCATCAGACAGCATGATCTGATTAATAAAGTGATAATAATAAAGAAACAAGACGGTTATTCGTTATTGGCGTCCAACTATATTGGAATAAAAAAAATTAAAGTTCGATAAAAAATAGTAAAAACTATTCGGAAATAAAAAGCTCGATAAAAAATAGTAAAAAAACTATTCGGGAATAATTGTACGGACCCATCAAGGAGGAGACGTCACAAAAAAAGGAATCACGGACCAAAGGGGATCGAAAATTTCTACAAAAAATTAAACAATAGAATTAAGATTCAAAAATATGTAAGTAGAGTGCAAAAAATATAGTATGTTGAATTGCTCTAATAAAAAAAGTAGATAAAAAAGAAAACTTGTGTTAAATATAACTGTAAATCTTTGCACGAGGTTTTGAGAAATAAATTTTGCGCAGGCCAGCTTATTGGTATCGGTTTTACTTCAAGCTCATGAGTGATCAGGACCTGGACAAAATATTTGAGAGCCTTAACGGAATAGAAGTTAGTAAGAGACAGTGCAACAATAGGGATAATACAGAAAATTGGTGGACAGAATATAGAATGGCAGACAAAAGACAAGAAATGGCGCTGGAACCAAACCAATTAAGAGCATTAGTGGAAAGTGCAGTTTGTAGTGCACTTGCCTCTCAAAGAGAAAATTTCGAACAAAAGCTTGCAAGTATTAGTCAACGACCAAATGACGTTAAAATCGACACACCGAACATAGAAACATATAGGAAAACAGAAATTGTACTTGGGATTAGATGTGAGGAGCCACTCGATATTGTTAAGTCCTTACCGGACTTCGACGGTAAGCAGGAGAATTATGTATTATGGCGGCAGGCGGCACACTCCGCCTACATAGTTTTTGAAGGCTATGAGGGTAGCAGCAAACATTATCAGGCTGTTGCCATCATTAGGAATAAAGCTAAAGGCTTGACCGACATGGTTCTGGCCTCATTTAATACCGTTCTAAATTTTAAGGCCATAATTAATCGACTCGATTTTAGTTATTCCGACAAACGACCAATTTACTTGATCGAGCAGGAGATATTCAACTCTCCGCCAAGGAAGTTTGTCACTACTACAATATTACGACGAGGTAGAGAAAAAGTTAGTCCTTTTAACTAACAAAACGATAATGACTTACGAAAAATCAATTGCTGCATCACTAAACGAAAAATACAGAATGGATGCATTACGCGTTTTATTTCAGGGACTAAGAAACCCCTTAGTGATGTGTTATTCTCAGCCCGGTCTAAAGATCTACCTTCGGCTCTAGCGTTAGCTCAGGAGGTGGAATCTAACCATGAGCGATACCAGTTCGCAAGCACATATGCCAGGAGCCTGGAAGACAAATCCCAAAGACTAAATATAGAGCAATCTAGGCAAAAAGGTACAAGTAGTAGATATCAGACAAATGACACGTATCTTGCGAAAAGTCCCCATTTTAACAGAACGCGGGACTTCAACAGCAGGACTCCGCCGAAACTAGAGCCAGTACAGCCAATGGACGTTGATACCTCGCAACGCTTCAGGGAACCTACAGCACAACAGAAAAATAGTGGATACTCATTCCGATATCCTAATAATCAAAATCGAAAATGCGGACAGACAGTGAAGAGACCAAGTAATGGTTCTGCAAAATTCACAGGACCAAAACAACAACGGGTTAACTACCTGCCAAACGTAAATTCTACTTCTAATCAAGAAGTTACGACGTATCATAAGGTAGCAAACTCAGAGGCCTCATCAATCGAAGAAGACCTTACTGAACCTAACCAGTTAAATTTTTTAGACAGGACTCCTTGCTACCGTTCATTGAAAGAACAATTGCAGGGAGAAAACTAAAATTATTGATTGATACGGGGGCATCAAAGAACTATATAAAGCCTCTAAAAGTGCTTAAGCACATAGCACCTGTCGAAAATTCTTTCTTGGTAAAGTCAATCCATGGCTTTACTCACATTAAAGAAAAATGCACGGTAAACCTTTTCGACACAAACAGTACCTTTTTTATGCTCCCGTCTCTTTCAACGTTCGACGGAATAGTAGGTCTGGATTTGCTAACGCAAACAAACGCAACAATAGATCTAAAATCAAAAAAAAAATAATAACTAATAATGGCTCAGAAGAAATAAAGTTTTTAAAGTGTGCAAATGTGAATTTCACACGAGTAGAGGACATAGAAGTCCCCGAGGTTGTAAGGGGCAAATTTCAGAAAATGGTGAAAAATTTATTACGCGTTTTTTCTGATCCTAATGAGGCCCTACCATTTAACACAAATATTGTCGCCACTATTCGCACCGAAAGTGACGACCCGGTGTATTCTAAGCTATACCCTTATCCAATGGGTGTAGCGGAATTCGTGAATACTGAAATTCGCGATTTACTAAAAAATGGTATTATCCGACCGTCTAGGTCACCATACAACAACCCAATATGGGTTGTAGATAAAAAAGGAATGGACGAACAAGGCAATGTGAAGAAACGTCTTGTAATAGACTTCAGAAAATTAAACGAAAAAACCATCGATGACAAATATCCCATCCCCAATGTAACCGTAATACTATCAAATCTAGGAAAGGCAAAGTATTTCACAACACTCGACCTAAAGTCGGGCTTCCACCAAATAACTCTCGCAGAATCCGATAGGGAAAAGACCGCTTTCTCCGTAGGCAACGGAAAATACGAAGTCTGCACGCTTCGTTTTGGTTTGAAGAATGCGCCCCGCATTTTTCAAAGAACTATCGGCGACGTATTGAGAGAACAAATAGGAAAGTCCTGTAACGTTTACGTCGATGACGTTATTATCTTTTCAGAAACCGAAGAAAAACATGTCGAGTATATCGAGTGGGTGTTAAAGAGGTTACATGAAGCTAATATGAGAATTTCGCGCGAGAAATCACAATTTTTTAAGGAAAGCGTTGAACACTTAGGCTTTGTTGTGTCTAGGGGAGGCATTAAAACGAGCCGCATCAAAGTAGATGCTATACATACATAACTACGAGAAACCCGCCACTCTTTTCAATGTCAGATCCTTTCTAGGTTTAGCAAGCTACTATCGTTGCTTTATTAAGGACTTTGCGGCAATAGCAAAGCCTTTAACAGATATTTTGAAAGGAGAAAACGGCAAGGTGGAGGATGGGGTCATGTGTAGAAGTTCACGCAAGTGAGGAAAGTTCTCTGATCGCCATTCACTTGGGAGTGGCCAGAAACGATTCTTTTACATATGACTCAAGCAGCTCACGACTTCCGGTCTTTGACCAAGTATCCTCTGGGTAGCCTAAGAACATCCGTTCGAAGGTGAGCTAAAGTGAGAAGGCGAAACATCCCCTGCATAGGGTTGTGCGCTGGGTTTGGGACCCGCCACGTAAAAAGGCTACCCCAATGAACAGTAACAACCAGCCTCCGATGAGAGACCCCCTTTTGATGACGACCACGGCAAACGAAATAAGGACTACGATTTAAGGGCATGCACCTGGAATGTCCGGTCCCTTAATTGGGAAGGTGCCGCTTCCCAGCTGGTTGATGTCCTCGTGAAAATAAAGGCTGACATCACCGCCGTCCAAGAAATGCGATGGACGGGACAAGGACTGAGACGAGTAGGCCCTTGTGGCATTTACTACAGTGGTCATATAAAGGAGCGCAAGTTTGGTGTGGGATTCGTGGTGGAGAGAGAAGACTCCGTCGCCGAGTACTATCATTCACTCCGGTGAATGAACGTCTAGCCCACAATCCGCATCAAAGCGAGGTTCTTCAACATATCGCTGATCTGCGCCCACGCTCCGACGGATGAGAAGGACGATGTGACCAAAGATGCTTTTATGAGTGCTTGGAACGCACTTATGAGATATGCCCCCGCCACGATGTCAAAATCGTGCTTGGCGACTTTAACGCCAGGGTGGGCAAAGAAGGTATCTTTGATGCTATAGTCGGTAAAATTCAGCCTCCACGAGGAAACATCCCCAAATGGGTTGAGGCTGATCGACTTCACCGGGGCCCGAAATATGGTTATCTGTAGTACCAGATTCCAGCATAAAAAGATTCATCAAGCTACCTGGCTGTCTCCGGATCGAAAAACTACCAACCACATCGATCATGTTGTGATAGATGGAAGACACGTCTCCAGTGTTTTAAATGTGCGTGCGCTCCGAGGTCCTAACATCGACTCGGACCACTATCTTGTTGCAGCCAAGATTCGCACCCACCTCTGTGCAGCAAAAAACGCACGCCAACAAACACAAGGAAGGTTCGACGTCGAAAAGCTGCAATCACAACAGAGTGCCGAACGATTTTCTACTCGGCTTGCACTCCTGCTCTCTGAGAGCACTCGTCAACAACTCGGTATAAAGGGAACTGTGGGACGGCATTTCAAACTCCTTACGTACAGCTGCAACCGAAACCCTTGGTTTTCGGAAAGTGCAAAAGAACAACTGGTGCGACGCGAGGTGCCGCGCCGTGGCGGAGAGAAAACGGAGGCTGCCTGCCTCGCAACGTTACGATCGGCCACAACACGTGCGGGATGGGATAGAAGTACCGGGGGTTGAAGAGGGAAGCGAGACGCATCTGCAGACAGAAAAAGAAAGAGGCCGAAATGCGTGAGTATGAAGAGCTTGATAAGCTGGCCGACAGGGGTAATGCTCGAAAATTCTACGAAAAAATGCGGCGGCTAACAGAAGGTTTCAAGACCGGAGCATATTCTTGTAGAACCCCCAAAGGTGATCTAGTGACCGATGCCCAGAGCATACTTAAATTATGGAGAGAACACTTCTCCAGCCTGCTGAATGGCAGAGAATGCACAACGCCAGGAGAAGGCGAACCCGATTCCCCAATCGATGACGATGGAGCAGACGTCCCATTGCCCGACCATGAAGAAGTTCGAATAGCAATTACCCGCCTGAAGAACAACAAAGCGGCGGGGGCCGATGGATTACCGGCCGAGCTATTCAAACACGGCGGCGAAGAACTGATAAGGAGCATGCATCAGCTTCTTTGTAAAATATGGTCGGACGAAAGCATGCCCAACGATTAGAATTGGAGCACGAAAAGGAGCCGCATTTATGCAGCAATGTGTGAATTTGGTATCCCCGCAAAACTAATACGGCTGTGTAAACTGACGCTGAGCAACACGAAGAGCTCCGTCAGAATCGGGAAGGACCTCTCCGAGCCGTTCGATACCAAACGAGGTTTCAGACAAGGCGATTCCCTATCGTGTGACTTTTTCAACCTGCTTCTGGAGAAAATAGTTCCAGCTGCAGAACTTAGTAGAGAAGGTACCATCTTTTATAAGAGTGTACAGCTGCTGGCGTATGCCGACGATATTGATATCATCGGCCTTAACACCCGCGCCGTTAGTTCTGCTTTCTCCAGACTAAATAAGGAAGCACAGAAAATGGGTCTGGCAGTGAACGAGGGCAAGACGAAATATCTCCTGTCATCAAACAAACAGTCGTCGCACTCGCGACTTGGCAATTCTCACGTCACTGTTGACAGTCATAACTTTTGAAGTTGTAGATAATTTCGTCTATTTAGGAACCAGTATTAACACCACCAACAATGCCTCAGCCTGGAAATCCAACGCAGGATTGCTCTTGCGCAACAGGTGCTACTTCGGACTGAGTAGGCAATTGAAAAGTAAAAAGTCCTCTCTCGAAGAACAAAAGCCAAACTCTATAAGTCGCTCATAATTCCCGTCCTGCTATATGGTGCAGAGGCTTGGCCGATGTCAACAACTGATGAGTCGACGTTGCGAGTTTTCGAGAGAAAAGTTCTGCGAAAGATTTATGGTCCTTTGCGCGTTGCCCACGGCGAATATCGCATTCGATGGAACGATGAGCTGTTCGAGATATACGACGACATTGACATAGTTCAGCGAATTAAAAGACAGCGGCTACGCTGGCTAGGTCATGTTGTCCGAATGGATGAAAACACTCCAGCTCTGAAAGTATTCGACGCTGTACCCGCCGGGGAAGCAGAGGACGAGGAAGACCTCCACCCGCGTTGGAAGGACCAAGTGGAGAAGGACCTGGCTACGCTTGGAATATCCAATTGGCGCCACGTAGCGAAAAGGAGAAACGACTGGCGCGCTGTTGTTAACTCGGCTATAATCGCGTAAGTGGTGTCTACGCCAATTAAGAAGAAGAAGAAAACGGCAAGGTTAGCGCCACACAATCGAAAAAGAGTAAAGTGGAATTAGACGAAAAACAATCACTTGCTTTTAACAAATTGAAGGAAGCTCTTACATCGGAGGATGTTATGTTACTCTACCCAGACTTCAGGAAGCCATTTGATCTAACGACAGACGCTTCATCTTTGGGTATAGGGGCAGTACTGTCACAAGACAATAGGCCAATCACCTTTATTTCAAGGACTTTGAAAGATTGTGAGCAAAACTTCGCTACTAACGAACGCGAGTTACTTGCCATAGTCTGGGCCCTAAAAAGCCTTAGAATCTATCTCTATGGCGTAAAAAATTTAAAAATTTTTACAGACCATCAGCCACTTACGTTTGCGGTTTCAGACCGAAACTCTAATGCCAAAATTAAATGCTGGAAAGCGTTTATCGACGAGCACAACGCTAAAATGTTTTACAAACCGGGCAAGGAAAATTATGTTGCGCTATCACGACAGAACATCCACGCTCTAGAGGAGGATGCCCAATCAGATTTGGCTACAGTCCACAGCGAAATGTCACTATCCTATACGATAGAAGGAACTGAGAAACCATTAAATTGCTTCCGAAACCAAATCGTTTTAGAAGAAGCAGACATGACTTTAAGACGGAATTTCATATACTTCGGCAATAAAACTCGTCATATAATTCAATTTACAAATAGGAAGCACCTTATTGAGGAGATAAAAATAACTGTAAACCCAAATGTGGTAAATGCCATACATTGCGATCTGCCAACATTGGCCAGCATACAACATGAATTGGTAAGGAGTTTTCCGTCAACAAAGTTTTGGCACTGCAAAAACATGGTGTCTGATATTGTCAACAAAATCGAGCAGAGGGAGATTGTAGTTGCTGAACACAATCGAGCTCACAGAGCAGCCCAGGAGAATATTAAACAAATCCTCTGCGATTACTATTTCCCAAAGATGACAAATTTGGCGAATGAAGTTGCTGCGAATTGTAGGATCTGTGGTAAGGCCAAATACGACAGACACCCACGTAAGCAGGAACATGGTGTAACTCCAATCCCCTCCTATACCGAGGAAATGTTGCACATTGATATCTTTTCGACAGATAACAGGTACTTTATTACCTGTCTGGACAAATTCTCAAAATTTAGGGTGTTGCAGCCTATACCTTCTAGAACAATTATGGATGTAAAGGTCCCAATCATTCAGTTAATGAATATATTTCCAAACACAAAAACAATTTATTGTGATAATGAAGCTTCTCTAAATTCTGAAACGATAACCACATTGTTGAAGAATAGTTTAGGTGTAGACATCGTAAACGCACCACCCCTTCATAGCACGTTGAACGGGCATGTTGAATGCCTCCATAGTACACTTTTGGAGATAGCCAGATGTTTGAAACTGGACAGGAAAATTAACGAGACGACACACCTCATATTAATGGCAACAACTGAATACCACCGAACGATTCACTCGGTGACCAATATTAAACCAATCGAAATACTTCACGCCAACCTACCCGAACTGAGGAATGAGATAACCATGAAAATAATCAAGGCTCAACAAGCACAAATGGATAGGAATAACCCTTCCAGACGGAATAGAGTATTCGACGTGGGGGAAAGAGTATTGGTAAAGACTAACAGACGACTCGGAAATAAATTATCCCCTTTATATATTGATTAGAAAGTTGAAGCAGACTTGGGTTCTCATAAAAGGGAGGGTGGTCCACAAGGACAACCTAAAGTAAGGGAAAATTCTTAGCATATTTTAGAATTCTTAAAATAGCATAGGGTAAATTATTTAAGCTTCTTTCACACCATCTTTCAGGATACTGATTGCGATACTCCTTATTCAAACGACGACGACAAAATTGACCGACTATTCGACTTCCGACTACATACCGATTCAGGATGGTGACGCGACGATTTGGGAAGAATTTGGCTATCTAAGTCTTACAACTAATCTTACAGTTTACAAAGGAATAGTTGAGGAAACCAAAGGCTTAGCAACGCAATTCCCTCTATCCCATATGAGAGTGTTACTCGACGCAGACATTGCACATATAAAGGTGCTTCTGACAACACTGGACATCCATCACAGGCAGGCTAGGAGCATAAACGTTTTGGGTACTGCCCTAAAGGTTATCGCAGGTACGCCTGACTTTGACGATTTCGAAAACTTAAAGTTCCGACAACAGGAACTCGTAGACTCAGAGCGACATCAGGTAGAAATAAACACAAGGATACAAGAAAAGATAAATGAACTGACGGAAACGGTTAACCACATCATTAAAAACTCAAAAGCTGGACAGATCGACACTGGTCACTTGTATGAAATGTTGCTTGCAAGAAATAGGATCATTATAAATTAAATTGAAACTTTAATTTCAACTACTACCCTTGCATAGATAGGGATAATAAATCCCATGTTGTTAAACTCAAATGATATAAAAAACATTATTGAAATGCACTCTACAAACACAACTATCACTGATTTAATGGAGGTATCATATATTAAGGTTCTATTAGACGGTAATCTTCTACATTTTATTATCAAATATCCCAACCAAGTACTAGTCTGTAAGAAAATTATTATCTTTCCTGTCCAACACAACGGAACAATCCTGCACCTTGGGAATGACAACAATGTTGCCGATTGTCATAATCAAATTTTGGCGATTGGAAATTGCAGCGCAACGCTCAAATCAACGTTTTGCAAAAAATTACAACAACCAACGTGCGCGCAGCAGCTTCATTCTGGTAATGTTGCCCACTGCAGCTTTCGCCCTAGCCACCTTGAACCAATTATGGTGGTCGATGATGGCATAATCATCATTAACGATAATACCGCTTTAGTCAAGACTACCTTATTTACTTATTTACTTTCCTTCGAAAATGAGATTCAAATTAATGGATCCTACTTCAAAAACGTAAACGGCATGTTTAAAAAATTACCAGGATCAGCAAAGACGGCGCTCCTCAATATCTCCACTCATCAAGAGATTTTGAGCCTTCCATACCTTCACAAGATAAGTATGGAAAACCTGCGTTTTATCGGGAAAATTGAAGGGAGGACTATGATAGGACCAACGATATCAGGTCTCACTAGCATTGTCATATTAATTTCCTGTTACGGTCTAATTAAACTATACCGAGAGCGAAAAAGAAGACGCAAATCCCAGAATCTTCAGAACGTCATAAACAATCTTAGGAAGTCCGTGGACGGTCTTCATTTAGAAGGGAAGGAGTTAACATAAGCTGCCCTTTGTCAACAATAAAGTCCGCGCGTGGCCTGAGCCAGCAAATCCACATTCTCACGCCGGCAGCTAGCAGTTAACATAAGCAGCACTTTGTCAACAACAAAGTCCGTGCGTGGCCTGAGTCAGCGAATTCACATTCCCACGCTGACGGGTAAGGCACAGCGGTAGCGGCAAGCTGCCAACGCAAGCGTCGGTGTAGTATCCGCTGCAATAACTCTACAACTACTACTAACAACGAGTTGCGGGTTACAACAACTAAGACAAGGTGCAGGGACTTATTTAAGACATCAGCTTTAGAATGTAAGCTTCAGTTTGTAACAGAGAACTCATCAGACAGCATGATCTGATTAATAAAGTGATAATAATAAAGAAACAAGACGGTTATTCGTAATTTGCACACATTTAGAAATCCATATCGAGTTGCTTCGAATAATTAGCTTTACATACTAAAGTTAGTTAACCCTCATCATCTTACTCAAGTTGACATAAGGCCATAACGGCAGTGCATTTGCAAAAAATTCTATAATTTTACATTTAGGTATAAAACCGACTTTCTTGCATATACACATTTAGAAATTCACAGTAAGTTTCTTCAAATCATTAGCTTAACATACTAAAGTTAATTAACCCTCATCATCTTACTCAAGTTGGCATAAAGCCAAAACGACAGTGCATTTGAAAAATTCCAGAATTTTACATTTAGGTATAAAACCGATTTTCCTACATTTAAGCATTTAGCAACCCATATCGAGTTGATTTAAATCATTAACGTCACATATTCAAGTTAATAAACCTTCTTCATCTTTCTGAAGTTGGCATAAAGCCAAAATGGCAGTGCATTTTGAAAAATTCCATAATTTTACTTTTGTAAAAGACCGATTTTCTTGCATGTACACATTTAGAAATCCATATCAAGTTGCTTCAAATCATAAGCTTCACATATTAAAGCTTATTAACCCTCATCATCTCACTCAAGTTGACCAAAAGCTAAAACAGGAATGCATTTCGAAAAATTCCACAATTTTACATTTAGGTATAAAAACGTTTTTCTTGCATGTACACATTAAAAAATACAAATGAAGCTGCTTCAAATCATTAACTTTACATATTAAAGTTAATTAACCTTCTTCATCTTACTGAGGTTGATATAAAGCCATAACAGCAGTGCGTTTGGAAGAATTCGACAATCTTATATTCACGTATAAAGTCGATTTTCTTGTATATACACATGTAGCAGTCGATATTGACTTGCTTATATTCATTAATTTAACATATTTAAGTTAATTAACCCTCTTCATCTTACTGAAGTTAACATAAATCCATAACGGCAGTGCATTTGGAAAAATTCCACAATCTTATTAATCTATATTAAGTATTAAATCGAATTTCTTGCATACACACATTTAGAAATCGATATCGATATGCTTCAAGTCATTAGCCTCACATATTAAAGTTAATTAACTTTCTTCATCTTACTAAATTTGGCGTAAAGACATAACGGCAGTGCTTTTGGAAAAATTCCACAATTTTACATTTAGGTACAAACCCGATTTTCTTGCATATACACATTTAGAAATCCATATCAAATTGCTTCAAATCATTAACTTTACATATTAAAGTTAATTAACTTTCTTCATCTTACTAAATTTGGCGTAAAGCCATAACGGCAGTGCATTTGGAAAAATTCCACAATTTTACATTTAGGTATAAAACCGATTTTCTTGCATATACACATTTAGAAATCCATATCAAGTTGCTTCAAATCATTAGCTTAACATATCAAAGTTAATTAACTTTCTTCATCTTGCAGAAGTTGGCATAAAGCCAAGACGACAGTGCATTTGGAAAAATTCCACAACTTTACATTTAGGTATAAAACCGATTTTCATGCATATACACATTTAGAAATCTATATCAAGTTGCTTCAAATCATTAGCTTTACTTATTAAAGTTAATTAACTTTCATCATCATACTAAAGTTGACATAAAGCCATAACGGCAATGCATTTGGAAAAATTCCATAATTTTACATTTAGGTATGAAACCGATTTTCTCCCATATACACATATAGAAATCCACAGGAAGTTGCTTCAAATCATTAACTTTACATATTAAAGTTAATTAGCTTTCTTCATCTTACTAAAGTTTATATAAAACCATAACGGCAGTGCATTTGGAAAATTCCATAATTTTACATTTAGGTATAAAACCGATTTTCTTGCATGTACGCATTTAGAATACAGGAAGCGGAATCACGGGCCAGCGCGATATTTTTTTCCCTAGTATAAGTTGACAGCTGCAACCAGCTGTCATCGGCTCGTCTCATACTAAGCTCAGTTTCTATATAGCACTCGAGCTGTGAACACGTGTTATAACCTCTCTGCGACAACAAATAGAAATTCGACACTCCGAAAGTTTTTTTCAACTCTGTGTACAGTTGATTTTTTGCACATTTTTCAATAAATTCATCCAGGTAAATATGTTTATAATATTAGTTGAGCCTTTACCCTTCGACACACAAAAGAAATTTTGCACGAATTTACATTGTGTTCATTATTCACCGCCATTTTGCAAATATGAGCGTTTGGGGAATGTTGACATGCTAACTTCATATATTTGACGTGTATATGTGATTTTTCGTTCAGAATTTCAACAACACAATAGTTTTTCAACATTTCCTGATAGTTTCGTGGTCCGAAAAATTTTTTTAGGCATTATGCCGCGGTACTATCCTAAACAGGAGAAAATTGTTGATTTCGACAACATTTTGGAGGCGATCAAGTCGGTGAAAATACATCACAACAGCGTTCGACAATCTGCGACGGCACACAAAATTCCGAGGACCAACCTGATGCGTTATATTGCAGCATTTGATGGTGCGAGCATCGACGTTAGTACTGCCAATGCAGATGTAATGAAGAATTTGCTGGCTGAAAGCACGACGATGGGCACAAAAGCAGTGAGTTCTGCTGGTTTCTTTCTTTTTCTTTCATCGAATAATAAATAATTTTTTTTTTTATTTCAGATCTTCAACATCGAACAAGAGAAGGCGCTGATAAGCTACATTCTCCAGGCCAGCGACATCAACTATGGAATTAGTTTGATGGAGCTTCGTAAGCCCGCGTATGAATTTGCTCGGAAAGTTGGCGCGAGTAAGGATTGGCAGTTGGCGTTCATGAAACGCCACAAAAATTTGTCACTGCGAACACCAGAGCAAGTAAGCCAGAACCGTGTGAAGCGATTCAACAAAGAGAATGTCGATGCATTCTTTGCCAACCTTTCATCCGTTCTCGGTAAGACGCCGTTTGAACCTCACCGAATATGGAACATGGATGAAACCGGGGGCCCGACCGTGCCAACCAGACCTGTCAAAACCATCGCGCGCAAAGGACAAAAGCAGGTCGGCTCATCAACATCTGCCGAAAAAGGCACCAATGTGTCTTTGGCTTTGGCCGTCAGCGCTAGTGGCCAGTCTATACCGCCATTCTTCCTCTTTCCCCGAGTCAACATGAAAGAGATTTTTATGACTCATGCGAGTCATGGCGCTGTTGGTATTGCGAACGGTTCTGGTTACATGAACTCTGACGTATTCCCTCAATGCATGCGTCAATTCATCAAGCACACCGGTGCTAATGCCGATTCGCCAACCATGTTGCTGCTGGACAACCACGGTTCGCATTTATCGATCGAGGTGATAGATTTGGCGTTGGATCATGGCATCACGTTGCTGTTTTTTCCGCTGAAATGCACGCACAAAATGCAGCCGCTAGATGTTGCGGTATTTGCACCATTTAAAGGCATGATGACCGTGAAGCATGATGCATGGAAAAAGTCAAACATTGGTGTCACTTTCTATCTGCATCATGTGCCGCTCCTTGTCGATCAGTGCCTCTATGTTATGTTAACGCCGAAAACCATCAAATCCGGCTTCCGAACAACTAGCATCTACCCGTTCAACCCGCAAATTTTTACTGAAGTTGACTTTGTAGCTTCGGAACTGAGCGGCGAAAATTTGTTCGGTGACGAAGAGAAAGACGCCGACAATCAACGTCGAGTTCTTGCCTCTGGTAATGCCATTGTGACTGCTGCGAATGAGGAGGTGTCAACGTCGGAGGCATCGACAAGTTCCCCAGCTTCAACAAGTGGTGCTGCATCATCGTCGTTGTCTCTTGTTTCGGCTCCACAGCTCCGTGATGCATTGAAATCGGTTGGCCCATTGAAATTTGGCACACCTGCACCGAAATCAAAACGTGGCCGCAAGACAATGGAGTCAACGATTTTGACATCGCCTGAGGTTGTCGCAGATCTGCGTGACAAGGCCGAAAAAAGCGGCAAAAATTGACGAAGGCAGCCGATGAACCAGCAACCAAAAAGCAAAAAGGCCGTGGCAAATCGAAGACGCCACGGAAGAGAAGCCCGTCTCCGACCGAAACCGACATCGAAGAGGACTTCGATTTTTGCACGATTTGCAAGAAAAAGATGCCGAAGCACGAGAATCGTCAAAACACGGCCCATTGCATCGTTTGCGATCGAGGGGTTCACTTGAAATGTGCCGGACCGAACCCGAACACTTACACCTGCATCCACTGCGAGTCGGAATAATTTCTTTCGCCATTTCCTATTTTTCTTATTATTTATGAATCTCTCTTTCATTTCCATTGATAAATAAATGTTTTTCATCGGTAACAATCATGTTTTAATCGATTTTTTTGCGCCAATGGCTATAACTTTTAAATTTTTGTAGAATTTTATCAAACCAATGTTGTCAAAAGGAACGTTACGACTCGCACTACAAATCCATGCTTTGGAATTTTCACAAAAATAACTTTTATGTGACTTTTTAACCGAAATCAAAACGTGGCCCAACATTCCCCACCTTTCCCTACCATATTTAAGTTAATTAACATTCGGCATTTTACAGAAGTTCGCATAAAGTCATAACGGCAGTGCATGTGGAAAAGTTCCACAATTTTACATTTAGGTATAAAACCGATTTTCTGGCATGAACACATTTATAAATCCATATCAAGTTACCTCAAATCATTAGCTTAACATATTAAAGTTAATTAACTTTCTTCATCTTATTAAAGTTGGCATAAAGCCATCAGGGTAGTGCGTTTGGAAAAATTCCACAATTTTACATTTAGGTATAAAACCGACTTTCTTGCATGTACACATTTAAAAATCCATATCAAGTTAATTCAAATCATTAACGTCACATATTCAAGTTAATTAACCCTCGTCATCTTACAGAAGTTGGCATAAAGCCATAACGGCAGTGCACTTGGAAAATTCCAGATTCTTACATTTAGGTATAAAACCGATTTTCCTGCAAGTAAACATTTAGAAATACATATCAAGTTGCCTCAAATCATAAGCTTAAAATATTAAAATTAATTAACACTCAAC